>NC_142797.1:49018056-49195556 GCF_049724085.1 Artemia sp. Qi Xiang Cuo | reverse complement strand
GCATTTTGATAAAGTTTCTGCCAAATACGTGTTCCAAGGTAATTGGACCGCTGATTGTAGATCAAATGAGAGGAGCTGTTTGTTCGTGCTAGTGCAAGAATAAGTGGGAGGAGCTGTTTGTTCGCACCGAGAATGAAGAGCCAGGAATTATCTGCGGTAAACTTGCTGCTATATTCTTATACTGTGGTGGTAACGAACTGTATAGTAAGAGCTACTCGTCTCAATGGTAACCGAAACTCTAAATAAAAGAATTTTAATATCAATAGACAAATCAAAAGAATTAGATTTTATGCTTATGTTAAATATATAAGTTTCGTCAAGTTTACTCATATCCATCAAAAGTTACGAGCCTGAGAAAATTTGCCTTATTTGCAAAAAAGGGGAAACACCCCCTGAAAGCCATAAAATCTTAATGAAAATCACACCATCAGATTCAGTGTATCAGAGAACCATACTGTAGAGGTTTCAAGCTCTTGTCCACAAAAATGTGGATTTTTGTATTTTTTGCCAGAAGAAAGATCACGCTGTTTATTTGCCCTTTTTTTCAGCGGTGAGCGTATCGACCCAGAGGTCCTAGAATTTTGCGAGAGGGCTCATTTGAACATAAATTAAAAGTTCTAGTGCCTTTTCAATAAAAAAGAATCACTTTTTCCAAAGTACTGCATTTTTAATGTCTTTTCATCCTGCAGACTTTTCAAAGATATTTGATTTTTATTACATAAGGAATCATGTTAAAGTTTGATCAATGATGTCATAATCGTAGGTTGTAGCCAGGTCGTCTCTTACAATTCCAATTAAGAAAAAGCCCTAGGATTTCGTGGTAACGAACTGTATAGTAAGAGCAACTCGTCTCAATTGTTACCGAAACTCTAAAAAACGGAATTTTAATGTTAGTAGATACATCAAAACAATTGGATTTCTATGCTAGTTTGAAATATATAAGTTTCATCAGATTTACTCATATCTATCAAAAGTTACAAACCTGAGAAAATTTGCCTTATTTTCATCAAAAAAAGTTATATGACTGAGCGAATTATATCCCATAGTAACAGACTATATAAAGTATCAGTATAGGTAGTCCATGTTGTAGCGGTAGCTAGCAATCTGGGTAAGATTGGTATCCGGGTTGCAGTGGTAGCTAGCAATCCAGGTTGCAGCGGTAGCTAGCAACCTAGTAAGAGACGATCACCTCCAATGTTAAGAAATATAAACCCCCCCAACTCCTAAAAAAGAGTCAGATCAAAACAAAAAGTACACCATTAAACCGCCTTGTCTGAAACCCCTATAAAGGAAACTTACCGCCCTTTGGCTTGAATAACAAAGAAAATATATTGGCTTGAAAATCAAGAAAATTGACTTTAACCACGTTATTCTCCACAAACGGGATATTTTTTTTCTTTCCGCTATTTTTTTTCTCCTCAGCTAGCTGGGCACTGGAAAATCATAGAAAGCTGTATGATAGCTCATTTTCAAGGAAATTGCTACATCTAGTGCCTTTTGTAATTAAAAATAAAATACTTTTTAAAGTAGAATCAATTTTGTCAAAAAAATTGCATTTTTGATGTATTTTCATACTGCAGTCTTTTCAAAGATATTTGAATTTTGAAGCAATAAAACAGTTCATGGTAATGAAATCTATAGTAATAATAGCTACTTGTCTCAATAGTAACCGAAACTCCTGGAACCAAAATTTTCTTTTTTGTCTTAATCGCTAAAATTATTATGTAAACTTAAAAAATATTTATGATGCCTAATCAGTAATAGTAATTTTTTAATTTAAACAACAAAAATACATGAAAATTCTAAAATTAGTTTTGCTTTTTGTCTCCTGGAAGAAATTTTTTTTCATCTGAGTTCAAAGTTATTATTGTATCCTGGAACAAAATTTTTTTGGTTTGTAAAACGTAAAGTACGTATCTCCATATTATTGTCTTATAATTCCAATTATTTTAGTTTTCAGTTCAGAATCGCTAAATTTATTATGTAAACTGCAAAAATATTTATGGTGTTATACCAATAACACAATTTTTTTTTAATTCAAATAAGAGAAATACTTGAAATTTTTTAAATTAGTTTTGTTTTATGCTAGGTTTTAGATACTCGACACGGGGTATAGTGTACTTAATAATTTTAAACCTTGATAAAATATGGTCTCGCTTGAAAGGAAAAAAAGAAAGAATAACCAAAAAAAATATCAAAATAGAGCAATCCAAATTTCTACTAATAGAAAACTTTACTACACAAAAAATAAAGCTAACATCCTGAAATATCAGAAAAGTTTATTTAAAAGAGATAAAAACGCCACCGAACGCAATAAAACTCGAGCACGCGTAAGGATTGCTACTAAGATGTCTTGTGATCCAGGATTTAAGAAAATGAAATATGACAGAGCAAAACAGAGGTATCTTACGGATCAGGGGTATCGAGAAGGGAAAATTGAGACAGCCAAACAAAAGATTATAATAAATAACGACCTCTTTCTTATACTAAATTTTATAGGCCACTTAACTATAGTATAGGCTAGTACAGTTATTATATTTAAGGTCAATATACTAAAATTTTCCACTAAAAGACGGTCATTGGAATAATAACCCAATACATACATTTGATTTAGTTAGCTACTTGATTGTTTGAGGCTAGTCTCTTACTATTTCAAAGAAGAAAAAGCCGTAGGCTTTTTCCTGTTTTTACAAAAAGGCTCGATCATCGAATTTAAGCTGAAACTAAGTAAAGGATAATTATGCCTCCATATATTCACAGTGATGTATAAGATTTCCCATCACATCTGTAGACTGTTCGACAGTTGCCGGTCCATACCATGGAAGCTTTTCACTAAACATGCAACATCCGGGTTGCAGCGGTAGCTAGCAATCCGGGTTGCAGCGGTAGCTAGCAACCTAGTAAGAGACGATCACGTCCAATGTTAAGAAATGTAAAAACCCATAGTTCCTAAACAAGGAGTCAGATCAAAACAAAACAAAAAAAAGCGGAAAGAAAAAAATATTCTGTTTGTGGAGAATAGCGTGGTTAAAGTCAATTTTCTTGATTTTCAAGCCAATATATTTTCTTTGTTATTCAAGCCAAAGGGCGGTAAGTTTCCTTTATAGGGTTTTCGGACAAGGCAGTTCTAATGGTGTACTTTTTGTTTTGATCTGATTATGTTTTTAGGAGTTGGGGGGTTTTATATTTCTTAACATTGGAGGTGATCGTCTCTTACTAGGTTGCTAGCTACCGCTGCAACCCGGATGGCCATCATTACATCAAACATCATTACGTAAAAATGCCACCGAACTCAATAAAGCTCTAGCACGCGTAAGGATTGCTACTAAGATGTCTTGTGATCCAGGATTTAAGAAAATGAAATATGACAGAGCAAAACAGAGGTATCTTACGGATCAGGGGTATCGAGAAGGGAAAATTGAGACAGCCAAACAAAAGATTATAATAAATAACGACCTCTTTCTTATACTAAATTTTATTGGCCACTTAACTATAGTATAGGCTAGTACAGTTATTATATTTAAGGTCAATACATTAAAATTGTCCACTAAAAGACGGTCATTGGAATAAAAACCCAATACATACATTTGATTTAGTTAGCTACTTGATTGTTTGAGGCTAGTCTCTTACTATTTCAAAGAAGAAAAAGCCGTAGGCTTTTTCCTGTTTTTACAAAAAGGCTCGATCATCGAATTTAAGCTGAAACTAAGTAAAGGATAATTATGCCTCCATATATTCACAGTGATGTATAAGATTTCCCATCACATCTGTAGACTGTTCGACAGTTGCCGGTCCATACCATGGAAGCTTTTCACTAAACATGCAACATCCGGGTTGCAGCGGTCGCTAGCTATCCGGGTTGCAGCGGTAGCTAGCAACCTAGTAAGAGACGATCACGTCCAATGTTAAGAAATGTAAAAACCCATAGTTCCTAAACAAGGAGTCAGATCAAAACAAAACAAAAAAAAGCGGAAAGAAAAAAATATCCCGTTTGTGGAGAATAACGTGGTTAAAGTCAATTTTCTTGATTTTCAAGCCAATATATTTTCTTTGTTATTCAAGCCAAAGGGCGGTAAGTTTCCTTTATAGGGTTTTCGGACAAGGCAGTTCTAATGGTGTACTTTTTGTTTTGATCTGATTATGTTTTTAGGAGTTGGAGGGTTTTATATTTCTTAACATTGGAGGTGATCGTCTCTTACTAGGTTCCTGAAATATCATAAAAGTTTATTTAAAAGAGATAAAAACGCCACCGAACGCAATAAAACTCGAGCACGCGTAAGGATTGCTACTAAGATGTCTTGTGATCCAGGATTTAAGAAAATGAAATATGACAGAGCAAAACAGAGGTATCTTACGGATCAGGGGTATCGAGAAGGGAAAATTGAGACAGCCAAACAAAAGATTATAATAAATAACGACCTCTTTCCTATACTAAATTTTATAGGCCACTTAACTATAATTAAGTTTTATTTTATTTTCGTTTTTAGTTCAGAATCGCTAAAGTTTTATGTAAACTACAAAAATGTTTATGATGTCTGAGCAATAGATTTAATTTTTCATTAAAACTAGAAAAATACCTGAAAGTTTAAAAATTAGTTTTATTTTTTGTTAGGTTCTTGGATACTTGATACGTGACTATAAGACATTCAACTAGATGAGAATATTATTTCTTGTTTTGTAATAAGATGCCTTCTAAGCAAGTTATCATAGCAATTTAAAAAAACAGTACTATACAAAAAACAGAGACAGCATCTTGAAAAGTTATTCACCAGTTAAAGCAAAGGTATTCAACCGACCAGGCGTATCGAGAAGTAATAATTGATAGTGCAAACAAACAGCAAGATGTGTTATCACAATGATGTAGTTTATAGACATGCGAAAATTGAGACAGCCAAACAAAAGAGTAAGGAACGGTATGACAATGATGAAGATTACCGAGAAGACCGAAAACATAATAAGAAAAAAGTTGCTACCAGAATAATGGGTAGATACTGGGGTGACAAAAGCTATAATGAAAAAATTAAATTCTCTGCGAGGTTGTACCGAAGAACGCATAAGGACAAAGGGAAAAATTACATTCAGAAATACAAGAAGATGGCAAAAATGCAGGCTGATCTTTGTAAATTGAGAAACATTTTACGCATGTTTTATCAGGATCACGAAAAGTATTCAAAATTACAGATTAAAATTCTCTTTGAAAGAGCGGATGCTGTTGAAAAGTCGGCTAGAAATGCTTTGGCAAAGCTTCATAGTAATATCCAAAAGAAATGTTGTCAGTTTAATGAAAAGCTTCCAAGGTATGGACTGGCAACTGCGGAACAGTTTATAGATGCAGAGGAAAATGTTCGACAACACAGTGAATATAGAGAGGCTTACATCTTAGAAAATTCGTATATTAAATTTGGAAGGAGTAATTGCAGTTTGTGTAGCTGCAATAAAAATATATATACAAGCATACCTATCAGCAGCGAAGGAAAAGCAATGTTTTTCAATTATGGCGAAAACGAGCCTGTTAGGGTTATTAGTATATGTGTTTGTAAGACTAATGATTTAGAACAAATTCCTGGAACACCGACTCAATGAAAAAGTATTTCTAACTGTGTATTAAACAGTTCTTTTAGTTCTACTGAATATTTGGCAAAAAATTCTCTGTGTAGTAGAACAAACTGTCCTGAAAAGTACGAGACAACTATTGAAAAATGCTCTGAAACTAGATCTGACAAGGAAATTATGATGGCTGAAGTCACCTATAACAATCTGAGTAAACATTCAAAACCAAAAATTGGGCAGCAGGTTACTTGGCAATGTCACCCTGATATCTGCAAGCTCTATCCGACGGATATTGAATTATGTCAAATTCTTTTTGATATCCTTGAAAATAATATAGCATTAAAATTTTCAACTGACAAAGTGGTTAATTTCTACCTTGGCGGCTTGGATTATTGTGAAATCAATTACAGGGACACAAGAAAGCATGGGCATTCGTTATACTGTAGCCCAAATGAGGGATGTCAGAGCTATTTGCGTTCTCTAAGGGCACTAGCTCCACATTTTCCTGTCTTAACCTGTTTCATTAATAGCGTATATAAGGCAGTATCAAAATCTAAGATTATACAATATATTAATCTACTAAAAGTCGAGGGCTCGTACAAGAAACTAAGTCATTATATAGAAGAAGTGTCAAGTAGACTCTGTCGTAATAATAGTCAAGACTTCATCTACGGTGATAGAAATATTAGAGTTTCTGCGGATGAAAATACAATAATAAAATTAGTTGGTGAGAGCCTTGATAAGGTAGCTAACTTCAAGGATGTATACTCCACAATGTATTGTGACAATTGCAAGCAGATAAAGACAAAATACAAATTGAAGATTCTAAGATCCCTTTCAAATAAGAAAGGTTTTGATGTAATGATGGCCACGATTTTAGAACACCTACAACAGGACATACCAAAAGATGACAGAGAACAGCTAATTCATTGTACAGGATGGAAAGAGGATTTCATAGATTTATTCTCTGTCTGTGATTACTGAGCTGGGAAAATGTTGAAAAGTGAGGAGAATGCCCGATCAGTATTAAATAACCTTCATATAGACTGTACACCGGAATGTATAAAGTGTTTAAATAATTTTGAAATGGCAATAATTCGATTTGTAATGCCTTGTCTTACGATCGTCAGATTAGGGCAAGTAACTGCATTGAAGAGACCTAGAACAGAACTTGTTGACGCTCTTAAGGGGAGAATAGTATATCTACCTGTTGATGTGCAAGCAAATGCAGATATTCAGCCTGAAAAACTTCTTAACATTGATAGTTTTGTAGTCATTGTCAATGGTCAGCCTACTTACAACAAGAATGTTTGGACTGCACTAATAGATCTGAGAAAAGTCCATGAAGCACTGTTGTGGTTAAGAGAGAAGAACAGTCTATAAAACAATGCGTGCATTCACCCTAGTAGATTTAAATAAAATACTTGAAGCACGTCTTCCTGAAATAGCGGTTGGTGTTGATAATTTACCTGAAATACCGGAAGCTGCAATCCTTCAGAAAATGACAGAAAGCGCAAAATCTACATTGGTTGAACATTTTTCTGTCCAGCCTCTGAATTCAACGGTTCCAAAAGACTTCATAGAAGATTTTAAGCAGATGAAAGATCTTAGTACTGACCAATTTCAAATCAAGAAACTAAAAGGTGAGAGCGAAGACTTATTTCAGGAAGAACTTGATCTAAAAGTGTTTCCAAATCTTTTCCCGAAAGGCAAATATGGCATGCGTGACAAGGCAAGACCATTTCGGATTAGGAATGCAGAATATTTTAAATCAAGGCTTCTTAGCAGACATACTAAGTTTCGTCTTGACAAACAGTTTCTTTTTCACAGCTTACAATTGCAAGGATTCTCTTACATGTGTAATAGCGTCGGTCATATGTTGCGGACTGTGAAACCAAATCAAAATGCTCGTCAATTTATAGAAAGGCTTCATTCCCGTGATGGAGAGATGGAAGCAACTTTGTTTTCTAAACAAGTTCCTAAACAAGGAGTCAGATCAAAACAAAAAGTACACCATTAGAACCGCCTTGTCCGATAACCCTTATATAGGATCGAACTCTTCTGTCATATTAGCTTGAACAGTAAGGAAATCACTATTAGCTTGAAAATCACAGTATTGTAGTAGTTACTACATCATTATAAATTATAACAGGATATCAAATGTTTCGAAGATTATCCAGAGTTAAAACTTTGCACCGGAGCACCGTGGAAAGTTGAACCACGAGCTCATGTTAAAGTGAAAGTTAATTAGGTTAGCAACTAGACCATATGGAACCATAAAGAAGTATGATTTAAGAGCAGTATACATATTATATTTCACTATACCAGACTGTATATTTGATGTCTTTCAGCGGTAGCTAGCTGTCTTATTCAAAGACATTACGATTTAATGTTTTTGAAGCAATCAAACAGTTCGTGGTAAGGTTGTATCCTAATCCGGGTTGCAGCGGTAGCTAGCAACCTAGTAAGAGACGATCACGTCCCTATAGTAAAAACTAAAGTAACCCTTAACTCCTGAAAAAAGATTAAAATCAAAACATAAAGTGCACTATTAGAACCGCCTTGTCTAGAAACTTCTATATAGCAAACTTACAGCCTTTTGACTTGAATCAACAAAGTATAGACGTTTTAAACGTTTAAAGATTAAGAATCAAATTTTGTCAAAATAACTGCATCTTTGATGAATATTATTCATACTGCAGTAACTATTGGATCATAAAGATATTATGAATTTTGAAGCCATATGCTAATACTATTTCATGGTAATGAACTGTAATAGGCTAATAATAGCGTTACTTGTAACTCATATTGATACCAATAGATAACATCATAGCTTAAACAATGTTCTGCTTGTTATCCGGGTTGCAGCGGTAGCTAGCAACCTAGTAAGAGACGATCACGTCCAATGTTAAGAAATATAAAAACCCATAGTTCCTAAAAAAGGAGTCAGATCAAAACAAAAAGTACACCATTATAACTGCCTTGTCCGAAACCCCTGCATAGGAAACTTTCTGTCGCTTGGCTTGAACAGCAAGGGAAATATATTGGCTTGAAAATCAAGAAAAGTTGCAGCTATTAACCACATTATTCTGCCATAAACGGGATATTTTTTTCTTTTTTTCTTTTTTTGTATCCAGAGATAGCTTGGCACTGGAACATCGTAGAGGGTTGTTCAATAGCTCATTTTAAAGGAAATTAATTGGGTTAAAAATCTATAGTAACTAAAATAAATTATTTCTAAAAGAGAATAAATTTTTCCACCAAAAACTGCATTTTTGATGTCTTTTCACACTGCAGTCTTTCAAACATAATCGTATACCAGCGGTAAGATTTGAACCCACGCCTCCGAAGAGACTGGTGGCTAACACCAGTGCCTTGGCCAACTCGGCCAGGCTGCCTCTTATAAATAATAAATATGTGAATCTGGGTTGCAGCAATAGCATGCAACCTAGCAAGAGACGATCAGTCCAATGCTAAGAAATATAAAAACCCAAAACTCCTAAAAATAGAGTAAGATCAAAACAAAAGAACATCAATAGAACTACCTTGTCTGAAACCTTACTAGATAAATAATGAATGTCGTCATAGTTTTATATTAGAGCTATGACGTGAATAGAAAAACACGATATTATCCGGGTTGCAGCGGTAGCTAGGAACCTAGTAAGAGACGATCACGTCCAATGTTAAGAAATACAAAAACCCATAGTTCCTAACAGAGGAGTCAGATCAAATTAAAAAGTACACCATTAGAACCGCCTTGTCCGAAACCCCTGTATAAGGAACTTTCTGTCCCTTGGCTTGAACAGCAAGGGAAATATATTGGCATGAAAATCAAGAAAATTGACTTTAACCACGTTATTCTCCCCAAACGGGATATTTTTTTTCTTTCTTTTTCTTTTTCTTTTCCACAGATAGCTTGGCACTGGAACATCGTAGAGGGTTGTTCAATAGCTCATTTTAAAGGAAATTAATTGGGTTAAAAACCTTTTGTAACTAAAATAAATTATTTCTAAAACAGAATAAATTTTTCCACCAAAAACTGCATTTTTGATGTCTTTTCACACTGCAGTCTTTCAAACATAATCGTATACCAGCGGTAAGATTTGAACCCACTCCTCCGAAGAGACTGGTGGCTAACACCAGTGTCTTGGACCACTCCGGCCAGGCTGCCTCTCATAACATAAATATATATGTGAATTTGAGGTTTGCAGCAGTAGCTAGCAACCTAGTAAGAGACGATCAGTCCCATGCTAAGAAATATAATCAAAACTCCTAAAAATATGAGTAAGATCAAAACAAAAGTACATCATTAGAACTACTTTGTCTGAAACCCTACTAGATAAATAATGAATGTCGTAGCTTTATATTAGAGCTATGAAGTGAATAGAAAAACACCGAAATTATATTGTTTTTTTCTGATGACGTCATGAATATAATATGCATTGCGCCTTGACGTCAACAATAAAATCATTACGCTGTGACGTCATAATTACTATATAGGAAGCGTCAGAACTGCTAAAGTTATTCACATTCATAATTACATAATGGTTTCAGTCAAGCAAGCTGCACGCAAATTGAAAAAACAGTACTACACAAACAACAGAGATAGTATCTTGAAAAGAGAAAAGCAAAGGTATTCAACCGACCAGGCGCATCGAGAAGTAAAAATTGGGAGAGCAAAACAAAGGTATTCAACCGACCAGGCGTATCGAGAAGTAATAATTGAGAGAGCAAAACAAAGGTATTCAACCGACCAGGTGCATCGAGAAGTAAAAATTGAGAGAGCAAAACAAAGGTATTCAACCGACCAGGCGTATCGAGAAGTAATAATTGAGAGAGCAAAACAAAACAGCAAGATGTGTTATCACAATGATGAAGATTATAGACATGCAAAAATTGAGACAGCCAAACAAAAGATCAAGGAGAGTTATCACAATGATGAAGATTACCGCATCAAATATAAGAAAAACCAAAAGCAAAGGTATTCAACCGTCCAGGTGTATCGAGAAGTAAAAATTGAGACAGCAAAACAAAAGATCAAGGAGCGTTACTGGGGTGACAAAATCTATAATGAAAAAATTAAATTCTCTGCGAGGTTGTACCGAAGAACGCATAAGGACAAAGGGAAAAATTACATTCAGAAATACAAGAAGATGGCGAAAATGCAGGCTGATCTTTGTAAATTGAGAAACATTTTACGCATGTTTTATCGGGATCACGAAAAGTATTCAAAATTACAGATTAAAGTTCTCTTTGAAAGAGCGGATGCTGTTGAAAAGTCAGCTAGAAATGCTTTGGCAAAGCTTCATAGTAATATCCAAAAGAAATGTTGTCAGTTTAATGTAAAGCTTCCAAGGTATGGATTGGCAACTGCGGAACAGTTTATAGATGCAATGGAAAATGTTCGACAACACAGTGAATACACGGAGGCGTACTTCTTTAAAAATTCGTATATCAATTTCGGAAGGAGCAATTGCAGTTTATGTAGCAGCAATAAAAAAATATATACAAGCATACCTATCAACAGCGAAGGAAAAGCAATGTTTTTCAATTATGGCGAAAACGAGCCTGTTAGGGTTATTAGTATATGTGTTTGTAAGACTAATGATTTAGAACAAATTCCTGGAACACCGACTCAAGAAAAAATATTTCTAACTGTGTTTTAAACAGTTCGTTTAGTTCTACTGAATATTTGGCAAAAAATTCTCTGTGTAGTAGAACAAACTGTCCTGAAAAGTACGAGACAACTATTGAAAAATGCTCTAAAACTAGATCTGACAAGGAAATTATGATGGCTGAAGTCACCTATAACAATCTGAGTAATCATTCAAAACCACAAATTGGGCAGCAGGTTACTTGGCAATGTCACCCTGATATCTGCAAGCTCTATCCGACAGATATTGAAATATGTCAAATTCTTTTTGATATCCTTGAAAATAATATAGCATTAAAATTTTCAACTGACAAAGTGGTTAATTTCTACCTTGGCGGCTTGGATTATTGTGAAATCAATTACAGGGACACAAGAAAGCATGGGCATTCGTTATACTGTAGCCCAAATGAGGGATGTCAGAGCTATTTGCGTTCTCTAAGGGCACTAGCTCCACATTTTCCTGTCTTGAACTGTTTCATTAATAGCGTATATAAGGCAGTATCAAAATGTAAGATTATACAACTTATTAATCTACTAAAAGTCGAGGGCTCGTACAAGGAACTAAGTCATTACATAGAAGAAGTGTCAAGTAGACTCTGTCGTAATAATAGTCAAGACTTCATTTACGGTGATAGCAATATTAGAGTTTCTGTGGATGAAAATACAATAATAAAATTATTTGGTGAGAGCCTTGATAAGGTAGCTAACATTAGGGATGTATACCCCACAATGCATTGTGACAGTTGTGAGCAGATAAAGACAAAATACCAATTGAAGAGTCTAAGATCCCTTTCAAATAAGAAAGGTTTTGATGTAATGATGGCCACGATTTTAGAACACCTACAACAGGACATACCCAAAGATGACAGAGAACAACTAATTCAATGTACAGGTTGGAAAGAGGATGTCATAGATTCATTCTCTGTCTGTGATTACTGTGCTGGAAAAATGTTGAAAAGTCAGGAGAATGTCCGATCAGTATTAAATAACCTTCATATAGACTGTACACCGGAATGTATAAAGTGTTTAAATAATTTTGAAATGGCAATGATTCAATTTGTAATGCCTTGTCTTACGATCGTCAGATTAGGGCAAGTAACTGCATTGAAGAGACCTAGAACAGAACTTGTTGACGCTCTTAAGGGGAGAATAGTATATCTACCTGTTGATGTGCAAGCACATGC
This sequence comes from Artemia sp. Qi Xiang Cuo, assembly GCF_049724085.1. Lineage (NCBI taxonomy): Eukaryota > Metazoa > Arthropoda > Branchiopoda > Anostraca > Artemiidae > Artemia > Artemia sp. Qi Xiang Cuo. The sequence continues at coordinate 49,183,169 of NC_142797.1, read as the reverse complement.
AGATATTCAGCCTGAAAAACTTCTTAACATTGATAGTTTTGTAGTCATTGTCAATGGTCAGCCTACTTACAACAAGAATGTTTGGACTGCACTAATAGATCTGAGAAAAGTCCATGAAGCACTGTTGTGGTTAAGAGAGAACAACAGTCTCTATAAAACAATACATGCATACACCCTAGAAGATTTAAAAAAAAATACTTGAAGCCCGTCTTGCTGAAAAAGCGGTTGGTGTTGATAATTTACCTGAAATACCGGAAGCTGCAATCCTTCAGAAACTGACAGAAAGCGCAAAATCTACATTGGTTGAACATTTTTCTGTCCAGCCTCTCAATTCAGCGGTTCCAAAAGACTTCATTGAAGATTTTAAGCAAATGAAAGATCTTGGTACTGACCAATTTCAAATCAAGAAACTAAAAGGTGTGAGCGAAGACTTATTTCAGGAAGAACTTGATCTAAAAGTGTTTCCAAATCTTTTCCCGAAAGGCAAATATGGCTTGCGTGACAAGGCAAGACCATTTCGGATTAGGAATGCAGAATATTTTAAATCAAGGCTTCTTAGCAGACATACTAAGTTTCGTCTTGACAAACAGTTTCTTTTTCACAGCTTCCAATTGCAAGAATTCTCTTACATGTGTAATAGCGTTGGTCATATGTTGCGGACTGTGAAACCAAATCAAAATGCTCGTCAATTTATAGACAGGCTTCATTCCCGTGATGGAGAGATGGAAGCGACTTTGTTTTCTGTTCAATCAAAAATCAGAGGATCTCAGCAGTATTTTCAATCTCTTTCCTATAAAGTAAAGTCAATGATTGAGCAATTGGGTCCACCGACTTTGTTTCTGACAGTTTCATGTGCTGAGTGGTACTCTCCTGAATTTATTGACTATTTACGGACTGTCCATAAGAACTTACCTGTTGTGGCAAAAATGACCCAATCAGAGTTGACGTGTCTAGATCCAATTGCAGTTTCCATGCACTTTGACCAAAAATGGACACCTATATTTAATGAGCTAATTTGTTCAAAGACAAATCCTTTGTTTGGTAAAATTAAGGATCATTTCTGGCGTATCGAGTATCAGAAACGAGGTGCGCCTCATGTACACTGTGTGTTGTGGATTGAAGATGCTCCTATTATTGGGAAATCAACAGCGTCTGAAGTGATTCAGTATATCAATAGTATTATAACTTGTGAAATACCAAATAGATTGACTAGTCCAACTCTTCACAAACTGGTCAAAGACCATCAAGTGCACCGCTGTAATACATACTGTCAAAGAAAGTATAAGAGAAAAAGAGGAAGATGGGTTACGTATTGTAAGTTTGGCTTTCCTCGTCCTACAAAGGAACGAACAGAATTATATGACATCCTTGACTGCTTGGCTCATGGTACAAACCGTAAAAAGCCAAGAAAAAGAATATATCATCTGCTTCGAAGAGATGACGAGCGTTATATAAATGACTATTCTCCTGCGTTACTTATTGCTAATCAAGCAAACATTGATGTTCAATATATTGGCCATTTGGGCTCTAAATTACCGTATTACATTACCGATTACATGACAAAAGCAGAGAGTGTCGAAATAGAAGCAATGTGGGAGGAAGTAAATAATGCATGCAAAAGTCTTGGTCAACGAACTATGTCCTACTTGTTGAAGTCCATAAAAACCCGTCAAGTTGGAGCAGTTGAAGCTGATGATAGGCTTCTTGGTACTAAATTGTATAGTATTTCTAGGTAATTTAGATATATTGACCTTGCGAAAAAGAGCGAGGTGAAGAGGACACTGAGAAGGTATGAGGAGCTTGAAAAGCTTGCTAAAAACGATCCACAGAGTAGTGATTTGTACATTGCCCACTGGGTTATTGATATCTACCCTAAAAGACCGGAACATATGGAAAATATCAGTCTTTTTTAGTTATTGTCTTGGTATGAACGGGAGCGTAATGGTACTGATGATAATATGATGTTAACTGACGGGTCCTTCTACCTCAGAAAAAGGCTTTTTAAACCGTATATCATACAGCACAGAAAGGTAAACACATTTGAAACTGACGAGGAGAAAAATGCTTACTATGGAGATCTTTTAAAATTGTTTAAACCTTGGAGACATGAAAATGAACGAGTAGTCAGTGGAAATAGCAACTACAAAACCTACTGTGTTGAAAGTGTAAACTATCCCAACATGGTAGCTTACCACGAAAAATTTGTTGTTAAGAGGAAAAGCGATATAGAATTTGAAGAAAGGGTCCGAGAACGTGCAAAAGAAATTCTGAAGGCAGAAAATATTGATGAAAACATTGAAAATGACCCAGAAAATGTAATTCAGGGAGGAGTCATTGACAGAGCAGCAGATGCTATGGAGGATTTGTTAGACGCAAACAAACAGATTTTAAATGATGACACCGAAGACAGGTTGAAAAATGATTATGAGTCGCTCAATATTGATCAAAAGAGAGTTGTTGACAAAATTTGAGACTCAGTTACCAAGCGCACTGGTGCAACATCTTTGAAGTTGATTGTATCTGGATGTGGGGGTACAGGAAAATCTAGGGTTATCAGTGTCGTGAGAAGACTACTTTGCAACAAGTTCAAGAATGAAGATTGTCTCATTGTAGTTATGGCACCTACTGGTATTGCTGCACATAGCATAAATGGTTTAACAATACATAGTTGTTTAAGTTTAGCTATTGATCAGGAAAACACCACAAAATACACACCTCTCTCCACTGAAAAACTTCTCACTTTGAGAAAGACACTTAAGGAGACAAGAGTTTTTATTATTGATGAAATTTGTATGGTTTCGTCTCTTCTTTTAATTACAATAAAGAACGACCTCTTGCCTATACTAAATTTTATACGCCAGTTATCCGGGTTGCAGCAGTAGCTAGCAACCTAGTAAGAGACGATCACCTCCAATGTTAAGAAATATAAAACCCCCCAACTCCTAAAAAAAGAGTCAGATCAAAACAAAAAGTACACCATTAGAACCGCCTTGTCCGAATCCTCTATAAAGGAAACTTACCGCCCTTTGGCTTGAATAACAAAGAAAATATATTGGCTTGAAAATCAAGAAAATAGACTTTTACCATGTTATTCTCCACAAACGGGATATTTTTTTCTTTTTTCTTTTCCACAGATAGCTTGGCACTGGAACATCGTAGAGGGTTGTTCAATAGCTCATTTTAAAGGAAATTAATTGGGTTATTACATAAAGGACGAATATAGCTCATCATAAATGGTGTTTGTCAATTATCCGGGTTGCAGCGGTAGCTAGCAACCTAGTCTGGGTTGCAGCGGTAGCTAGCAACCTAGTAAGAGACGATCAAGTCCAATGTTACAAAATATAAAAACTCATAGTTCCTAAAAAGGAGTCAAAACAAAAAGTTACTAAAACTGAAACCCCTGTATAGGAAACTTTCAGTCCCTTGGCTTGAACAGCAAGGGAAATATATTAGCTTGAAAATCAAGAAAATTACATTAAAATACGATCATTGGAATAACATACCACTGCATACATTGGACTTAGATAGCTACTTGATTGCTTGAGGATCGTCTCTTACTATTTCAAAGAAGAAAAAGTTACAATAAAGAACGACCTCTTGCCTATACTAAATTTTATACGCCAGTTATCCGGGTTGCAGCGGTAGCTAGCAACCTAGTAAGAGACGATCACCTCCAATGTTAAGAAATATAAAACCCCCCAACTCCTAAAAAAAGAGTCAGATAAAAACAAAAAGTACACCATTAGAACCGCCTTGTCCGAATCCTCTATAAAGGAAACTTACCGCCCTTTGGCTTGAATAACAAAGAAAATATATTGGCTTGAAAATCAAGAAAATAGACTTTTACCACGTTATTCTCCACAAACGGGATATTTTTTTCTTTTTTCTTTTCCACAGATAGCTTGGCACTGGAACATCGTAGAGGGTTGTTCAATAGCTCATTTTAAAGGAAATTAATTGGGTTATTACATAAAGGACGAATATAGCTCATCATAAATGGTGTTTGTCAATTATCCGGGTTGCAGCGGTAGCTAGCAACCTAGTCTGGGTTGCAGCGGTAGCTAGCAACCTAGTAAGAGACGATTAAGTCAAATGTTACAAAATATAAAAACTCATAGTTCCTAAAAAAGGAGTCAAAACAAAAAGTTACTAAAACTGAAACCCCTGTATAGGAAACTTTCAGTCCCTTGGCTTGAACAGCAAGGGAAATATATTAGCTTGAAAATCAAGAAAATTACATTAAAATACGATCATTGGAATAACATACCACTGCATACATTGGACTTAGATAGCTACTTGATTGCTTGAGGATCGTCTCTTACTATTTCAAAGAAGAAAAAGCCGTAGGCTTTTACCTGTTTTACTACTTAAGAACGACAAAGATGTAAATTCTCTCAGTCTTGATTAGAATAATGGTTAGATCGAAGCAAGCTATACGCAATTTGAAAAAAACAGTACTACACAAACAACAGAGATAGTATCTTGAAAAGAGAAAAGCAAAGATATTCAACCGACCAGGCGCATCGAGAAGTAAAAATTGAGAGAGCAAAACAAAGGTATTCAACCGACCAGGCGTATCGAGAAGTAATAATTGAGAGAGCAAAACAAAGGTATTCAACCGACCAGGCGTATCGAGAAGTAATAATTGAGAGAGCAAAAAAAACAGCAAGATGTGTTATCACAATGATGTAGTTTCTAGACATGCAAAAATTGAGACAGCCCAACAAAAGATCAAGGAACGGTATGGTAATGATGAAGATTACAGAGAAGCAACAATTGAGCAGGCTAGACAAAAGAGCAAGGAACGGGTTGATAATGATAAAGATTACCGAAATAAACATAAGAAAAAAGTTGCTACCAGAATAATGGGTAGATACTGGGGTGAAAAAAACTATAATGAAAAAATTAAATTCTCTGCGAGGTTGTACCGAAGAACGCATAAGGACAAAGGGAAAAATTACATTCAGAAATACAAGAAGATGGCAAAAATGCAGGCTGATCTTTGTAAATTGAGAAACATTTTACGCATGTTTTATCGGTATCACGAAAAGTATTCAAATATAATAAAGAACGATCTCTTGCCTATATTAATTTGTATCAAAGTTACTATATTTAGCTAGGATGTAACTGAGTTTCTTTTTTAAACTTTACATTTAAGAGATACTACTTTAAATTCAATATATTAAAATTTTTATATATAATAATATTATTTAACTACGAACTGCAAAAATATTTATGATGTCTGAGCAACAATTTCAATTTTTTAATTCAAACCAGAGAAATACCTGAAAATTTAAAAATTAGTTTGGGTATTCTTTCGCTGAAAGTGACTCGTTGGGCTATTTTATCAGTTGTATCCGGGTTGCAGTGGTAGCTAGCAATCCGGGTTGTAGCGGTAGCTAGCAACCTAGTAAGAGACGATCACGTCCAATGTTAAGAAATATAAAAACCCATAACTCATAAAAATAGTCAAATCAAAACAAAAATTACGCCATTGGAACCGCCATGTCTGAAACCCCTGTATAGGAAGCTTTCTGTCATTTGACTTTAACAGCAAGAAAAATATATTGGCTTGAAAATCAAGAAAAGTGGCAGCTACTACAGCATTCTGGCTAAACGGCATCTTTTTTCTTTCTTTCTTATCCACAGATAGCTTGGCACTGGGACATCGTAGAGAGTTGTTCAATGGCTCATTTTAAAGGAATTCTCTAGATTTAGTGCCATTTGTACTTATTTTTTTTTTAAATATAATCTATTTTTTACAAAAAACTTTACGACACAGTGATGAATTTTTGAATACAATAATTTAGAAACGCAAAGGTTGAACTCAATTTTACAATGATAGCTCATATATGCGTGAAGATGGTGGTTATGCAATAACCGTTGCCTGGAAGTTATATAATAGTATTATGGTGTGTATTTATAACCCTGTTAAAATGTTTGGTAGAAACAGCCTGTATGTATGGGTTTTACTTACTTCATGATTCTGCATAAATTCAGCCAAACAAAAATCAACAAAATCCTAATATTTTGCCTCGTCCTTGCAGTAGTTATTGGAATTACGTTTTACGCATGTTTGTTATATTGGAAACACCTTTTTAAGGGGGAAAGGAGGACCGGTAGGATTCAAACCTATACTTATTAAGGGAATCTGGGTTCCAGACCTCAGACGCCTTAGACCACTCGGCCAAGCCCCCTTAAAAATACTAAATTTTGATAAGGGATATGCTTATGATTGTGTTTGTATTATGTTATGATATGTTAATTTCTTTAATGCAGTTTAAACAGTTCGTGGTAACGAACAATATAGTAAGAGCAACTCGTCTCAATAGTAATCCAGGTTGCAGCGGTAGCTAGCAACCTAGTAAGAGACGATCACGTCCAATGTTAAAAAATATAAAAACCCATAACTCCTAGAAAAAAGGTAAGATCAAAATAAAAAGTTTACCATTAGAACCGCCATGTCTGAAAACCTTGTATAGGAAACTTTTGTCATTTGGCTTGAACATCAAGGGAAATATATTGGCTTGAAAATCAAGAAAATCTATAATAAAGATCGAACTCTTCCCTATACTAACTTGCATACGCAACTTCACTATAGTTAAGATTACAGTATTTATATTATACATCATTATAGATTATAAAAGGTTCAAATGTTCGAAGATTATAGAGTTAAAAATTTTCCCACACCGGGAATCGAACCCGAGCCTGTTAAGTGAGAGTTAACTATCCTAGCCACTAGACCATATGGAACCATAAAGAAGTATGATTTAAGAGCCATATGCATATTATTATTTCACCATATCAATTATAATAAGGCCAAAACAAAATCGTCGACTTGCAACCTTACTTTTGACACATTAGTTAAATCTTCATCAGGCTTAAAAAATTTTCTGCTAGTTTTACATGAAAGAACGAACCTTAGCCCATAGTAGCAGAAATAAGAATATCTAGGTTGCAGCGGTAGCTAGCAACCTATTACATAATCCGGGTTTAAGGGGTAGCTAGCAACCTAGTAAGAAACGCCAAATTAAAAGATGATCATTAGAAGAACAAACAATTGCTTATATTGGACTTAGTTAGCTGCCTGATTCTTTGAGGTTCGTCTCTTACTATTCCAAAGAATAAAAAGCCGTAGGCTTTTTCCTGTTTGTAATAATACATTAAAAGATATATAATAAATTTATAATAAAGATCGACCTCTTGCCTATACTAAATAAAAATCTATTACATACATTTGATTTAGTTAGCTACTTGATTGGTTGTTATCCGGGTTGCAGCGGTAGCTAGCAACCTAGTAAGAGACGATCACGTCCAATGTTAAGAAATATAAAAACTCATAACTCCTAAAAACGGAGTCAGATCAAAACAAAATGGACACCATTGGAACCACCTTGTCCGAAACCCCTTTATAGGGAAATTTCTATTCCTTGGCTTGAACAGCAAGGGAAATATATTGGCTTGAAAATCAAGAAAATTGACTTTAACCACGCTATTCTCCCCAAACGGGATATTTTTTTCTCTTTTCTTTTTATCCAGAGATAGCTTGGCACTGGAACATCGTAGAGGGTTGTTCAATAGCTCATCCTAAAGGAAATTAATTGGGTTAAAAATCTATAGTAACTAAAATAAATTATTTCTAAAAGAGAATAAATTTTTCCAATAAAAACTGTATTTTTGATGAAGTGACGTCATAATTACTATATAAGAATTACATTAATCAGTCCATAGTAACTGAAGTGTTATTAGGAACCATTATAGAGATGAGGCTTACAGTACTCAAAGGTTACTGTTTACAATGTGTTGAAAAGATATTAAGACTATAATTGGAAAACCACACCATTGCATACATTGGAATTATTTAGCCACTTGATTGTTTGAGGTTTTACAATAAAGAACGACACCTTGCCCATGTTAACTGAAACATAAATAGAGATTATGTAATTTCTATCAGTATCATGGCTGTAGAGATGGCTGAAACCTAGTTACAATAAAAAATGATCATTGGAATTATAATAAAGATCGAACTCTTCCCTATACTAACTGGCAATCGCAACTTCACTATAGTTAAGATTACAGTATTTATATTTTTACATTAAAAGACGATCACTGAAATAACAAACCATTCCATACATTGGACTTAGTTAGCTACTTGATTGTTTAAGTTTCGTCTCTTACTATTTAAAAGAAGAAAAAGCCGTAAGCTTTTTCCTGTTTGTATTTATAGTTAAAAAACGAACTCAAGTTCAAAGAAACTGAACACTGTGGTTCATTCATATTATCTTCATTATTTTAGCTAGAATGTAAATAAAAAAGTTTCTTTTTTAAATTTTAAATTGAAAAGATAGTGCTTTTAATTCAACATATTAAAAGTTTTCCCCGACGGGGAATCGAACCCCCTTTTCCCAGTTAACAAGTGGGCATACTTACCATTAGACTATCGAAGACTTATAAAATAAAAGTTACATATAAGATATGATAATAATTTTTTAATCCGGGTTACATAAGGGCTCGATTATCGAATTTTTATAATAAAGAGCGAACTCTTGCCTATAATAGATTAGATACTCAATTTAATTATAGTTAATAATATCCGGGTTGCAGCGGTAGCTAGCAGCCTAGTAAGAGACGATCACGTCCAGTGTTAAGAAATATAAAAACCCATAGTTCCTAACAGAGGAGTCAGATCAAAATAAAAAGTACACCATTAGAACCGCCTTTTCCGAAACCCCTGTATAGGAAACTTTCTGTCCCTTGGGTTGAACAGCAAGGGAAATATATTGGCTTGAAAATCAAGAAAAGTGGCAGCTACTACAACATTCTGCCTAAACGGGATATTTTTTTCTTTTTTTTTCTTTTTTTTTCTTTTCCAGAGATAGCTTGGCACTGGAACATCGTAGAGAGTTGTTCAATAGCTCATTTTAAAGGAAATTAATTAAGTTAAAAATCTGTAGTAACTAAAATAAATTATTTCTAAAAGAGAATAAATTTTTCCACCAAAAACTGCATTTTTGATGTCTTTTCACACTGCAGTATTTCAAACATTATACCAGCGGTAAGATTTGAACCCACGCCTCCGAAGAGACTAGTGGCTAACACCAGTGTCTTGGACCACTCGGCCAGGCTGCCTCTCATAAATAATATGTATGTGAATCTTGGTTGCAGCAGTAGCTAGCAACCTAGTAAGAGACGATCAGTCCCATGCTAAGAAATATAAAAACCCAAAACTCAGAGTCAGAGTCAGAGTCAGAGTCAGATCAAAACAAAAGTACATCATTAGAATTACTTTGTCTGAAACCCTACTAGATAAATAATGAATGTCGTCATAGCTTTATATTAGAGCTATGACGTGAATAGAAAATCCGGGTTGCAGCGGTAGCTAGCAATCCAAGTTGCAGCGGTAGCTAGCAACCTAGTAAGAGACGATTACGTCCAATGTTAAGAAATATAAAAACCCATAGTTCCTAACAGAGAAGTCAGATCAAAACAAAAAGTACACCATTAGAACCGCCTTGTCCGAAACCCCTGTATAGGAAACTTTTTGTCCCTTGGCTTAAACAGCAAGGGAAATATATTGGCTTGAAAATCAAGAAAAGTGGCAGCTACTGCAACATTCTGCCTAAACAGGATATTTTTTCTTTTTTTTCTTTTTTCTTCTTTTCCAGAGATAGCTTGGCACTGGAACATCGTAGAGAGTTGTTCAATAGCTCATTTTAAAGGATTATAATAAAGAACGACTTCTTGCCTATACTAAATTTTATACGCCACTTATTTATAGTATAGGTTAGTAATTCAACAGATAGATTGGTACTGGAACATCGTAGAGAATTGTTCAATGGCTCATTTTAAAGGAAATTCATGGGGTTCAAAGCTCTTCTAATTAAAATAAATCCGGGTTGCAGCGGTAGCTAGCAACCTAGTAAGAGACGATCACGTCCAATGTTAAGAAATATAAAAACCCATAGTTCCTAACAAATGAGTCAGATCAAAACAAAAAGTATATAATAAGGAACGAACTCTTGCCTATAATAACTTGTATAGGCAACTTAACTGTAGCATAGGCTTGTACATTATATTTAAAGTCAATAAATTAAATATTCCCTTTAACGGGGAATTGAACCCCGGTCATTTACATAAGGGATCGATACTGCAAACGATAATGTTGTAAATATCGTCGGTATCATTGTTTTATTGACAGCGGAATTACAGTCCAAAAGAAATCGACCCCGGGTGGCTTTTAACCATTAACCTTTCGGTTAACGGCCGATCGTGCTAGCCACTTGCAAAACGACGCTTGAATGATAGTTGTAAAATTAAGAACATGATATTTAAAGGATCAATGCAGTTCATTATAAATGGAGACTGTAAGTTTCATCGGATATAGCTGAAACCTGGTAAAGAACAAGCCACGGCACATAGAAAATAAAAGTTAAGATAGCCCAAGCATCGTCTCTTGTTACTCCCACTAAGAAAAAGCCATAGGCTTTTCCTGTTTGTAATCCGGGTTGCAGCGGTATTAAATAAAGTTAAATAAAAGATCGATGTGGTTCTTTATAAATGGAGACTATGTAAGTTTCATCACATATAGCTGAAACATAGTAAAGAACAAACCTCGGCACATAGTAACTAGAAGTAAAGATAAAACAAGCATCTTTGGAAAAGTTTTACGTACTCCGGATTGAAACGATAGCTAGCAACCTAGTAAGAGACGATCACGTCCCATAGTAAAAAATGAAATAGCACATAACTCCTTAACATAGAGTGATCAAAATCCCGGTTGCAGCGGTAGCTAGCAACCTCTAAGAGACGATCACACCCAATAGTGAGAATAAAATAACCGATAACTCCTAAAAATAGAGTCAGATTAGACAAAAAGAACACTATTGAAACCGCCTTGTCCGAAACCCCTATTTAGCAAACTTACCACCCTTGGCTTGAACAGCAAGGAATCAGGGTTGCAGAGGTAGCTAGCAACCTAGTAAGAGACGATCACGTTCAATGTTAAGAAATATAACAACCCACTACGTATAAAAAAAAAGAGTCAGATAAAAACAAAAAGTACACCAATAGAACCGCCTTGCCGGAAACCCCTATATAGGAAACTTTCTGTCCCTTGGCTAGAACAGCAAAGAAAATATATTGGCTTGAAAATTAAGAAAAGTGGCAGCTACAACAGCATTCTGCCTAAACGACATCTTTTTTTCCTTTTTTCTTTTTTTTCTTCCACAGATATTTTCATTCAGGGAATACCTTCTACGTGATAACCTATTCCACGCACGTTGAATTTCCTGCATAGTCCCTAGAACGATTAAGCAATTGATTACATTTTTCAAATGTCTGGAATAATTTGCATACAGGGACAAAATTGATTGCTGGAAATTGGTTACATTTGACATGCACCTGGTTGTTAAAACGCTATTAATTTTCTAACGTGACTTAGACAATGCTTTGTAAGACACAGACTTTTTATTGTACATAAAAGTTTTATTTAAAAAAAACATTATAAAATAATGAAATCACAGAAGAAAACAGTTAAAACTCAACAAACAGAAAAACAAAATATGAAAAGCTGACACAGGATAGAATATGATTTTTAACAGCAAAATATCTAGAATATGGCTTAGGAATGCTGAGGGGTACCAGATGACTAGTCATAGTGTGGCACCGGGGCGTGAATTGACATGGTGTATCGTAATAAATGATCTTATTTCAGCTGAAATTCCAAATTCCAACGATCCATATTAAGAGTATTAGTCTTAAAGTGGATGATTTATAATCCGTTTGGGAGTTTAGATCCAAATGCGAGTTGTATGATTAATAAAAATCGAAAATTCTACTGCCGCTTCGACTTTACAAAGCAGTACAATTCAGTCATATCTCTAGCGGATGCTGAAAAACCAAAGTATCGACGTCGTTATTATCCCAAATTAGACGAAATGAATAGAGAAGAATTTTTACATGAGCGTGCTGTTTATGCAAAAGATTCTAATAATACCCGAACTACTCGTAATAATCGTCATTTCACCATATATAATCCTCATATGCTTTAAAAGTACGAATGTAACATAAATGTCGAATATTTTGGAAATATAGTTCCAATAAAGTATCTATATAAATACATCTACAAGGGACATGATTGTGCTTCAATCAAGATTGTTGAAAATAAACCGTGCATGGTTTACAATGAAGCAGGAACCTATGTAGAAGGACGCTGCATTACACCAACTGAAGCATGCTGGCGACTATTTAATTACGATATCCAGAAAAAAAGCCATTTCGTTCAACGTTTAGATGTTCATTTGCCAGTACGTTATCGAATGCAAAATATCAGCCAAACCCAAGAAGGTTGGGTAGATATTGGACAACAAGGCTCAATGATGGAAGCGTATTTTTGACACAACAATGCGTTAAAAAAATGAAAAAGAAGAAATTTCTCTATTATTGGAATATGTCTGAACACTATGGATGGAATGTTAATACCAGTACATGAGAACAAAGAATCCGTCGATTACGCGTCATTGAACGAATTCACAACGTAAATTTTGCTGCTTTTCCCGAGTGCTTCTATTTACGAGTACTTTTGTATCATGTGAGGAATGCAACAACTTTTGAAGATCTTAAAACAGTTGATAACGTTGTATATTCCACATACAAAAGAGCATGCCGGGCTCATGGCCTTGAATTCGATGATAAACAATGGTTCGACCTAGAAGAATCAGCACTGTCCAAAATGCCTTCTGTAATGCGAATATTCTTCACACAGATTCTTGTTTTTGGTAATCCTGCAGATCCAAAAGTTCTTTGGGAAAGATTCAAAAATCAGTTGGAAGAGGATTTCATTTTGCATGCAAGACGAAATAATTTATTTAAGGATCTTGCAGTAAAGCGTACTTATCGTATAATTGCATCGAAGTTCAATAAGAAGCCATTAGAAGGTCGAAATTTTAGTTTTTGGGTGGAACGATACGTCATGGACAACATTGAGACCCATGAAAATGACCAAAGCTTGGAATTTTTAAATTCTAGTGAGTCAGCTGTCACTGGTGATAGTATTTATCGGCCTCTGCAAGGAAAACAGCTTGAAACTGTTGGCAATATTTTACAGACTGTCGATCCTAATTATTTTGGGAAAAAATATTTTTTCATAGAAGGACCAGGTGGTACCTATAAAACATTTGTTTATAAGACCTTGTATCACATTTTGTGTCGAAAAAATTACACAGTACAATGTATGGCTTATACAGGAATAGTATCAACTTTATTACCATTTCGACTAACAACACACAAGACCTTCGACTTGAAAGTTCCACTTTCCTCAGATTATGTTTCCTCTATAAGACCTGGTTCAAGCAGAGGTTTAGAATTAGCTCAAGTAGATGTTTTCCTGCTTGACAAAGCACCCATGCTTCCCAAGTATGGCTTACAAAATATGGATCAGTTGTTGCGGTCCATTGCGAATCCAAACCTACTATTTGGTGGGAAATTTGTTGCTGTTGGAGATGATTTCCGACAGTGTTTACCAGTTCAACCCAGAAACAACCGCAGTGAAACACTCGATTTGTCAATAAAAAAAGTCATCTTTGGAAAAATTTCAAACATGTTGCCTTTGAGGAAAATATGCGGGTCGATAACAGGAAGCATTTGCGAAGTACATCCTCGAACTGAGAAATGGAAATATTCCTAAAAATGAACTTCATGAAATTAAATTATTGGAAGACATAATTTCCAGTGGCAATTTAATTGAAGAAGTATTTGGAGAATGTTTGTCCAAACAAAGTTTCGGTCATAGGCAGCGCGCTATAGCTGCCTAAGTAAAGAACGATGTGGGCACAATGTGTTGTTTTTTTTTTTTTTTTCCATACCCGGGCACTTCGTATCGAAGGAGTCGTCGTAGAAACTTCGAAAAGGGCTCATTCGATTGGAAATTGGAGTGGCTAGTGACTTTTTAATAGTGGAAAGTGATTGGTGGGCAACTAGGTCCCCCCCCACGCCCATCCGTCCCCCAAACATATCCAATCAAAATTATGAGATAGCCATTTTGTTCAGCGTAGTTGATTTCCAGATATAAAATATGTTTTTGAGGAGGGAAATCCTCCACCCTCCTCAGGGCAAGGGTTGTAAGTTATGACCTGGGGGCGTATAAGGTTTTAATAGAAGGTGTTGCCGTAGAGACTTCAAAAAAGACTCATTCGATTGAAAATTCAAAGAGCTAGTGCCCTTTTTAATATTCGAAAGTGATTGGTTTACAATAAAGAACGACACCTAGCCCATGTTAACTGAAATTTTATAATAAAGAACGACGTCTTGCCTATACTAAATTTTATACGCCACTTAATTATAGTATAGGTTAGTAATTCAACAGATAGGTTGGCACTGGAACATCGTAGAGAGTTGTTCAATTGCTCATTTTAAAGAAAATTAATGGGGTTAAAAACTTCTTGTAATTAAAATAAATTATTTTTATTACATTAAGAAATTTTGATTATGTTCCTTAAGAAATTACATTAAAAGACGATCATTGGAATAACAAACCATTGCTGACATTGGACTTAGTTAGATACTTGATTGTTTGAAGTTCGTCTCTTACTCTTTCAATGAAGAAAAACCCCTAGGATTTTTCCTGTTTGTAATCATATAGAATTTAAAAAACCAGCTGCAACTGACGTCATTACATAAAAGCTTGATTTAGTTCATTAAAACGTGGGATTATATAAGTACCATCAATGTCATGGTTGTAGAGATTGCTAAAGGCCTAGGAAAGAACAAACCTGGGCATAGTAACTAAAAACTTTACAAAGGGCTGTGGTTCGTCCTTTACTAGGTTGCAGCTACTCCTGCAACCATGATGGTTGTAACATCTGGTTATGACATCACACATTACTTTTAACAAGTTTTCTATAATAAGGAATTATATGGGTTGTAGCGGTTGATAGCAACCTAGTAAGAGACGATCATAGTCAATAGTACCGGGTTGCAGCGGTAGCTAGCAACCTAGTAAGAGACGATCACCTCCAATGTAAAGAAATATATCCGGGTTGCAGCGGTAGCTAGCAACCTAGTAAGAGACGATCACCTCCAATGTCAAGAAATATAAAACCCCCCAACTCCTAAAAAAAGAGTCAGATCAAAACAAAAAGTACACCATTAGAACCGCCTTGTCCGAATCCTCTATAAAGGAAACTTACCTCCCTTTGGCTTGAATAACAAAGAAAATATATTGGCTTGAAAATCAAGAAAATTGACTTTTACCACGTTATTCTCCACAAACGGGATATTTTTTTCTTTCCGCTTTTTCTTTCTGCTCAGCTAGCTGGGCACTGGAAAATCATAGAGAGCTGTATAATAGCTCATTTTAAAGGAAATTGCAACATCTAGTCACTTTTGTATTTAAAAATAAAATACTTTTTAAAGTAGAATCAATTTTGTCAAAAAAATTGCATTTTTGATGTATTTTCATACTGCAGTCTTTTCAAAGATATTTGAATTTTGAAGCAATAAAACAGTCCATGTAATGAACTCTATAGTAATAATAGCTACTTGTCTCAATAGTAACCGAAACTCCTGGAACCAAAATTTTCTTTTTTGGCTTAATCGCTAAAATTATTATGTAAACTGCAAAAATATTTATGATGCCTAATCAGTAATAGTAATTTTTTAATTTAAACAACAAAAATACATGAAAATTCTAAAATTAGTTTTGCTTTTTGTCTCCTGGAAGATTATAATAAAGAACAACCTCTTGCCTATACTAAATTTTATACACCACTTGCTTATAGTATAGGTTAATAATTCCACAGATAGCTTGGCAATCGAAAATCGTACAGAGTTGTTCAATGGATCATTTTAAGGGAAATTAATGGTTTATCCGGGTTGCAGCGGTAGCTAGCAACCTATTAAGAGACGATCATGTCCAATGTTAAGAAATATAAAATCCGGGTTGCAGCGGTAGCTAGCAACCTAGTAAGAGACGATCACGTCCAATGTTAAGAAATATAAAAACCCATAGTTCCTAACAGAGGAGTCAGATCCAAACAAAAAGTACACCATTAGAACCACCTTGTCCGAAACCTCTATAAAGGAAACTTACCGCCCTTTGGCTTGAATAGCAAAGAAAATATATTGGCTTGAAAATCAAGCAAATTGACTTTTACCACGTTATTCTCCACAAACGGGATATTTTTTTCTCTTTTCTTTTGTATCCAGAGATAGCTTGGCACTGGAACATCGTAGAGGGTTGTTCAATAGCTCATTTTAAAGGAAATTAATTGGGTTAAAAACCTTTTGTAACTAAAATAAATTATTTCTAAAAGAGAATATATTTTTACACCAAAAACTGCATTTTCGATGTCTTTTCACACTGCAGTCTTTCAAACATAATGGTATACCAGCGGTAAGATTTGAACCCACGCCTCCGAAGAGACTGGTGGCTAACACCAGTGCCTTGGACCACTCGGTCAGGTTGCCTCTCACAAAAAAAAATATATATGTGAATCTGGGTTGCGGCAGTAGCTAGCAATCTAGTAAGAGACGATCAGTCCAATGCTAAGAAATATAACAAAACTCCTAAAAATAGAGTCAAATCAAAACAAAAGTACATCATTAGAATTACCTTGTCTGAAACCCTACTAGATAAATATTGAATGTCGTCATAGTTTTATATTAGAGCTATGACGTGAATAGAAAAACACGAAAATATATTGTTGTTTCTGAAGACGTCATGAAATAATATCATTGCGCTATGACGTCAATAAAATCATTACGCCGTGACGTCATAATTACTATATAAGAAGCGTCAGAAGTGTAAATGTTCTCATTCATAATTACATAATGGTTTCAATCAAGCAAGCTATACGCAAGTTGAAAAAACAGTACTACACAAACAACAGAGATAGTATCTTGAAAAGAAAAAAGCAAAGGTATTCAACCGACCAGGCGTATCGAGAAGTAATAATTGAGAGAGCAAAACAAAACAGCAAGATGTGTTATCTCAATGATGAAGATTATAGACATGCAAAAATTGAGACAGCCAAACAAAAGTTCAAGGATAGTTATCACAATGATGAAGATTACCGCATCAAATATAAGAAAAACCAAAAGCAAAGGTATTCAATCTTCCAGGTGTATCGAGAAGTAAAAATTGAGACAGCCAAACAAAAGATAAAGGAGCGTTACTGGTGTGACAAAATCTATAATGAAAAAATTAAATTCTCTGCGAGGTTGTACCGAAGAACGCATAAGGACAAAGGGAAAAATTACATTCAGAAATACAAGAAGATGGCAAAAATGCAGGCTGATCTTTGTAAATTGAGAAACATTTTACGCATGTTTTATCGGGATCACGAAAAGTATTCAAAATTACAGATTAAAATTCTCTTTGAAAGAGCGGATGCTGTTGAAAAGTCGGCTAGAAATTCTTTGGCAAAGCTTCATAGTAATATCCAAAAGAAATGTTGTCAGTTTAACGAAAAGCTTCCAAGGTATGGATTGGCAACTGCGGAACAGTTTATAGATGCAAAGGAAAATGTTCGACAACACAGTGAATATACGGAGGCGTACTTCTTTGAAAATTCGTATATTAATTTTGGAAGGAGCAATTGCAGTTTATGTAGCAGCAATAAAAATATATATACAAGCATACCTATCAACAGCGAAGGAAAAGCAATGTTTTTCAATTATGGCGAAAACGAGCCTGTTAGGGTTATTAGTAAATGTGTTTGTAAGACTAATGATTTAGAACAAATTCCTGGAACACCGACTCAAGAAAAAAGCATTTCTAACTGTGTTTTAAACAGTTCTTTTAGTTCTTCTGAATATTTGGCAAAAAATTCTCTGTGTAGTAGAACAAACTGTCCTGAAAAGTACGAGACAACTATTGAAAAATGCTCTGAATCTAGATCTGACAAGGAAATTATGATGGCTGAAGTCACCTATAACAATCTGAGTAAACATTCAAAACCAAAAATCGGGCAGCAGGTTACTTGGCAATGTCACCCTCATATCTGCAAGCTCTATCCGACGGATATTGAATTATGTCAAATTCTTTTTTATATCCTTGAAAATAATCTAGCATTAAATTTTCAACTGACAAAGTGGTTGATAAATTATTGCAATCATTTGTCAAAATTATAATTAACTATAGTATAGGTTAGTAAAGTTTACATAAAGGACCGATAGATTTTATCATGATCCGGGTTGCAGCGGTAGCTAGCAATCCGGGTTGCAGCGGTAGCTAGCAACCTAGTAAGAGAAGATCACGCCCCGTAGTGAAAACTAAAGTAACCCTTAACTCCTAAAAACAAATTCAGATCGAAAAAAGAAGTACACTATTAGAACCGCCTTGTTCAAAACCTTTTTATAGCAAACTTACCGTCCCTTGACTTGAATAACAAGGAAAATATATTGGCTTGAAAATCAAAAAAATTGACTTTAACCATGGTATTCTCCATATATGGCATCTTTTTTCTTTACGTTTTTCCGGGTTGCAGCGGTAGCTAGCAACCTAGTAAGAGACGATCACGTCCAATGTTAAGAAATATAAAAACCCATAGTTCCTAAAAAAGGAGTCAGATCAAAACAAAAATACACCATTAGAACCGCCTTGTCCGAAACCCCTGTATAGGAAACTTTCTGTCCCTTGGCTTGAACAGAAAGGGAAATATATTGGCTTGAAAATCAAGGAAAGTGGCAGCTACTACAACATTCTTCCTAAACGGGATATTTTTTTCTTTTTTTCTTTGTTTCCAGAGATAGCTTGGCACTGGAACATCGTAGAGGGTTGTTCAATAGCTCATTTTAAAGGAAATTAATTGGGTTAAAAACCTATTGTAACTAAAATAAATTATTTCTAAAAGAGAATAAATTTTTCCACCAAAAACTGCATTTTCGATGTCTTTTCACACTGCAGTCTTTCAAACATAATCGTATACCAGCGGTAAGATTTGAACCCACGCCTCCGAAGAGGCTGGTGGCTAACACCAGTGCCTTGGACCACTTGGCCAGGTTGCCTCTCATAAATAATATATATGTGAATCCGGGTTGCAGCAGTAGCTAGCAATCTAGTAAGAGACGATCAGTCCAATGCTAAGAAATATAACAAAACTCCTAAAAATAGAGTCAGATCAAAACAAAAGTTCATCATTAGAATTGCCTTGTCTGAAACCCTACTAGATAAATATTGAATGTCGTCATAGTTTTATATTAGAGCTATGACGTGAATAGAAAAACACGAAATTATATTGTTGTTTCTGAAGACGTCATGAAATAATATCATTGCGCTATGACGTCAATAAAATCATTACGCTGTAACGTCATAATTACTATATAAGAAGCGTCAGAACTGTAAATGTTCACAGACCTGGCGTATCGAGAAGTAATCAAACAAAACAGCAAGATGTGTTATCACAATGATGAAGATTATAGACATGCAAAAATTGAGACAGCCAAACAAAAGATCAAGGAACGGTATGGTAATGATGAAGATTACAGAGAAGCAACAATTGAGCAGGCTAGACAAAAGAGCAAGGATTACAATAAAGAACGACACCTAGCCCATGTTAACTGATACATAAATTGGGATTTCCGGGTTGCAGCGGTAGCTAGTAATACAGTAAAGAACGAACCTTACCCCATAGTAACAGAAATAAGAATATCTAGCTTGCAGAGGTAGCTAGCAACCTATTGATTACATATTCCGGATTGCAGTGGTTATAATAAAGAACGACCTCTTGCCTATACTAAATTTTATACGCCACTTAATTATATTTATAATAAAGAACGACATCTTGCCTATACTAAATTTTATACGCCACTTAATTATAGTATAGGTTAGTAATTCAACAGATAATTTGGCACTGGGACATCGTAGAGAGTTGTTCAATGGCTCATTTTAAAGCAAAATTAACGGGGTTAAAAACTTCTTGTAATTAAAATAAATTATTTTTATTACATTAAGATTTACAATAAAAGACGATCATTGGTTATTACATTAAATACATAAAGGACCAATACAGTTCAGTATAAACGGGGACTATGTAAGCTTCATCAGATATAGCTGAAATCCGGGTTGCAGCGGTAGCTAGCAACCTAGTAAGAGACGATCACGTCCAATGTCATCCGGGTTGCAGCGGTAGCTAGCAACCTAGTAAGAGACGATCACGTCCAATGTTAAGAAATATAAAAACCCATAGTTCTTAAAAAAAGAGTCAGATCAAAACAAAAAGTACACCATTAGAACCGCCTTGTCCGAAACTTCTGCATAGTAAAATTTCTGTCCCTTGGCTTGAACAGCAAGGGAAATATATTGGCTTGAAAATCAAGAAAAGTGGCAGCTACTACAACATTCTGCCTAAACGGGATATTTTTTTCTTTTTTTCTTTTTTTTTCTTTTTTTGTATCCAGAGATAGCTTGGCACTGGAACATCGTAGAGGGTTGTTCAATAGCTCATTTTAAAGGAAATTAATTGGGTTAAAAATCTATAGTAACTAAAATAAATTATTTCTAAAAGAGAATAAATTTTTCCACCAAAAACTGCATTTTGATGTCTTTTCACACTGCAGTCTTTCAAACATAATCGTATACCAGCGGTAAGAATTGAACCCACGCCTCTGAAGAGACTGGTGGCTAACACCAGTGCACAGTTTTCTACGATGTTCCAGTGCCCCGCTATCTGAGGAAAAAAAAAGAAAAGAAGATACTATTCATGCAGAATTTCGTAGTTGCAGCCACTTTTCTTGATTTCTTACATAGAAGATTGATATAATTCATCATAAATGGGATCACTCAATCCCATATAAAATTCATTTTAAAGTCTAGGCAATGAATACATTTTTCAAATCAAAGTTCAGTACTTATGGCTTTCTGCCCCACCACGACCAAGTCCTCCTGGTCCAAAGAGTGAAGAATAGCATGGAACATGGCAATAAGGTTTTCCGTCTGTTTGAGCATGGCTTCCCGGAGTTAGCACTTCATTGCTTTTCTCACACCTCAAACATTGCCTATGCCATTCTTTATTAAGCGATACTTTCCTTTCAGTAAAATACACAGGTTTATTACAACGCGGACAGTTAGGCATCTTCAATATTATATATTTATTGCTCTACAATGACGAGTCAATGTCACGCGTCGAGTAGCAAGAACTTAACAAAAACAGAACTAATTTTAAAATTTTCAGGTATTTCTCTAGTTTGAAATAAAAAATAAAAATTATTTCTCGGACGTCATAAATATTTTTGCAGTTTATATAATGAACTGAAAACTAAGATAAAATAAAAAACTGAATTTCTTTTCTTCGGAAATATAGCACAAAAGATGCGCACTTTAGAAGTTCATCCAAAACAATTTTGTTGACAGATTTGATACAAAACCACTTTTACATCTGAAAAAGAATCATTACTAATTTTGTGTGTAAATTTAATTGTACAAGTTTCTGTGTCTGGTGTTGGATCACCAGAATTATTATTTATTCTATTAAATATAATTTATACAAAATACTTGGGGGGGGGGGGTCAAAGCTGGAGCCAAATTTCCCAAATAAAAAGAAAATTACAGAGAAAACTGAAAAATGAGGCATATAGTAATGAAAAAGGTAAAGATCATGGTTGCAGCGGCCGCTGCAACCTAATAAAGAGCGAACAACAGCCCATAGTAACCAAAAGTTAAAAAGCACGTTTTGAATAAAACTGTCTTGTGAAAGAAATTGCCATCTGACTCTGAATCAGGAATTGTAATAATTGTTTCGTTTAATCTTAAAAGTAATAGTTTCTTGCAAAAAGAAATTTATGGTGATTTCGAAAAAGAGCCTGAAACCCCTCGAAAATGGTGTCAGATCAAAATAAAAGTGTACCATTAGAACCAGCATCCGGGTTGCAGCGGTAGCTAGCAACCTAGTAAGAGACGATCACGTCCAATGTTAAAAAATATAAAACCCCCCAACTCCTAAAAAAAGAGTCAGATCAAAACAAAAAGTACACCATTAGAACTGCCTTATCCGAATCCTCTATAAAGGAAACTTACCGCCCTTTGGCTTGAAATACAAAGAAAATATATTGGCTTGAAAATCAAGAAAATTGACTTTTACCACGTTATTCTCCACAAACGGGATATTTTTTTCTTTCCGCTTGATTTTTTTCCTCAGCTAAAAATTAAAAATAAAATACTTTTTAAAGTAGAATCAATTTTGTCAAAAAAATTGCATTTTTGATGTATTTTCATACTGCAGTCTTTTCAAAGATATTTGAATTTTGAAGCAATCAAACAGTTCATGGTAATGAACTCATGGTATAGTAACAATAGCTACTTGTCTCAATAGTAACCGAAACTCCTGGAACCAAAATTTTCTTTTTTGGCTTAATCGCTAACATTATTATGTAAACTGCAAAAATATTTATGATGCCTAATCAGTAATAGTAAGTTCTTAATTTAAACAACAAAAATACATGAAAATTTTATAATTAGTTTTACTTTTTGTCACCTGGAAGAAAAATTTTTTTCATCTCAGTTCAAAGTTATTATTGTATCCTGGAACCAAACTTTTTTTGGTTTGTAACCCGTAAGCCATATTATTGTCTTATAATTGCAATTATTTTAGTTTTCAGTCCAGAATCGCTAAACTTATTATGTAAACTGCAAAAATATTTATGATGTCTCACCAATAATACTAATTTTGTAATTCAAACAAGATAAATACATGAAAATTTAAAAATTAGTTTTTTTTATGCTAGGTTATAGATACTCGACACGGGGTATTGTGTACTAAATAATTTTAAACCTTGAAAAAATATGGTCTCACGCGAGTGGAAAAAAAGAAAGAATAACCAAAAACAATATCAAAATAGAGCAATCCAAATTTCTACTAATAAAAAACTTTACTACAAAAAAATAAAGCTAACATCCTGAAATATAGGAAAAGTTTATTTAAAAGGGATAAAAATGCCACCGAACGCAATAAAGCTCGAGCACACGTAAGGATTGCTACTAAGATGTCTTGTGATCCAGGATTTAAGAAAATGAAATATGACAGAGCAAAACAGAGGTATGTTACGGATCAGGGGTATCGAGAAGGGAAAATTAAGACAGCCAAACAAAAGAGCAAGGAACGGTATGATAACGATATAGATTACCAAAACAAACATAAGAAAAAAGTTGCTACCAGAATAATGGGTAGATACTGGGGTGACAAAAGCTATAATGAAAAAATTAAATTCTCTGCGAGGTTGTACCGAAGAACGCATAAGGACAAAGGGAAAAATTACTTTCAGAAATACAAGAAGATGGCAAAAATGCAGGCTGATCTTTGTAAATTGAGAAACATTTTACGCATGTTATTTCGGGATCACGAAAAGTATTCAAAATTACAGATTAAAATTCTCTTTGAAAGAGCGGATGCTGTTGAAAAGTCGTTTAGAAATGCTTTGGCAAAGCTTCATAGCAATATCCAAAAGAAATGTTATCAGTTTAACGAAAAGCTTCCAAGGTATGGATTGGCAACTGCGGAACAGTTTATAGATGCAATGGAAAATGTTCGACAAACAGTGAATATACGGAGGCGTACTTCTTAGAAAATTCGTATATTAATTTTGGAAGGAGCAATTGCAGTTTATGTAGCAGCAATAAAAATATATATACAAGCATACCTATCAACAGCGAAGGAAAAGCAATGTTTTTCAATTATGGCGAAAACGAGCCTGTTAGGGTTATTAGTAAATGTGTTTGTATGACTAATGATTTAGAACAAATTCCTGGAACACCGAGTCAAGAAAAAAGCATTTCAAACTGTGTTTTAAACAGTTCTTTTAGTTCTACTGAATATTTGGCAAAAAATTCTCTGTGTAGTAGAACAAACTTTCCTGAAAAGTACGAGACAACTATTGAAAAATGCTCTAAAACTAGATCTGACAAGGAAATTATGATGGCTGAAGTCACCTATAACAATCTGAGTAAACATTAAAAACCAAAAATTGGGCAGCAGGTTACCTGGCAATGTCACCCTGATATCTGCAAGCTTTATCCGACGGATATTGAATTATGTCAAATTCTTTTTGATATCCTTGAAAATAATAAAGCATTAAAATTTTCAACTGACAAAGTGGTTAATTTCTACCTTGGTGGCTTGGATTATTGTGAAATCAATTACAGGGACACAAGAAAGCATGGGCATTCGTTATACTGTAGCCCAAATGAGGGATGTCAGAGCTGTTTGCGTTCTCTAAGGGCACTAGCTCCACATTTTCCTGTCTTGAACTGTTTCATTAATAGCGTATATAAGGCAGTATCAAAATGTAAGATTATACAACATATTAATCTACTAAAATTATAATAAAGATCGACCTCATCCCTATACTAACTTGCATAGGCAACTTCACTATAGTTAAGATTACAGTATTTATATTGTACATCATTATAAATTATAAAAGGTTTAAATGTTCGAAGATTATAGAGTTAAAAATTTTCCCACACCGGGAATCGAACCCGGGCCTATTAAGTGAAATTTAACTATTCTAGCCACTAGACCATATGGACACTAAAGAAGTATGATTTAAGAGCCATATGCATATTATTATTTCACCATACCAATTATAATAAGGCCAAAACAAAATTGTCGACTTGCAACCTTACTTTTGACACATTAGTTAAATCTTCATCAGATATCATATAAGAACTGGAGAGGTGTCAGACTCCAGACAGTCGGAAGTAAAGTTCTATATCAGATTATACTTAGTAGGATTCAGACTCAAGTGGTACAATAAAGAACGACACTTAGCCCATGTTAACTGAAACATAAATAGGGATTATGTAATTTCCATCAGTATCATGGTTGCAGAGGTGTCCGAAATCAAGTAAAGAACAAACCATTATAGTAAAGAACATTTCATGTTAAAGATTAATCATTGATGCCATAATCATAGTTTGTAGCCAGGTCGTCTCTTACTATTCCAAAGAAGAAAAAGCCGTAGGATTTTTCCTGTTTGTAATCATATAGTAAAGAATGATATGATGCCTATGGTTTAATAAACGGTTATATAAATTACAGTAAAGAACGATCTCTTGCCCATAGTAACTGATATACGCTGGTTCCAGGGGTAGTCCGGGTTGCAGCGGTAGCTAGCAATCTGGGTTGCAGCGGTAGCTAGCAACCTAGTAAGAGACGATCAAAAGTAACCCATAACTCCTGAAAAAACAGTCAGGTCAAAACAAGAACTACACTATTAGAACCGCCTTGTCCAAAACTTCTATATAGCAAACTTACCGTTCTTTGGCTTGAATAACAAAGTTACATTAAAGGACGATCATTGGAATAACAAACAATTGCATACATTGGAATTAGTTAGCTACTTGATTGTTTGAGGTTCGTCTCTTACATTTTCAAAGAAGAAAAAGCCGTAGGCTTTTTCCTGCTTTCCAGGTTGCAGCGGTAGCTAGCAACCTAGTTAGAGACGATCACGTCCAATGTTAAGAAATATAAAAATTACATTTAGAGACAATCATTGGAATAACAAATCCGGGTTGCAGCGATAGCTAGCAACCTAGTAAGAGACGATCACGTCCAATGTTAAGAAATATAAAAACCCATAGTTCCTAACAAAGGAGTCAGATCAAAACAAAAAGTACATTATAATAAAGAACGACCTTTTGCCTATAATAAATTTTATACGCCACTTAATTATCCGGGTTGCAGCGGTAGCTAGCAACCTAGTAAGAGACGATCACCTCCAATGTCAAGAAATATAAAACCCCCCAACTCCTAAAAAAAGAGTCAGATCAAAACAAAAAGTACACCATTAGAACCGCCTTGTCCGAATCCTCTATAAAGGAAACTTACCTCCCTTTGGCTTGAATAACAAAGAAAATATATTGGCTTGAAAATCAAGAAAATTGACTTTTACCACGTTATTCTCCACAAACGGGATATTTTTTTCTTTCCGCTTTTTCTTTCTGCTCAGCTAGCTGGGCACTGGAAAATCATAGAGAGCTGTATAATAGCTCATTTTAAAGGAAATTGCAACATCTAGTCACTTTTGTATTTAAAAATAAAATACTTTTTAAAGTAGAATCAATTTTGTCAAAAAAATTGCATTTTTGATGTATTTTCATACTGCAGTCTTTTCAAAGATATTTGAATTTTGAAGCAATAAAACAGTCCATGTAATGAACTCTATAGTAATAATAGCTACTTGTCTCAATAGTAACCGAAACTCCTGGAACCAAAATTTTCTTTTTTGGCTTAATCGCTAAAATTATTATGTAAACTGCAAAAATATTTATGATGCCTAATCAGTAATAGTAATTTTTTAATTTAAACAACAAAAATACATGAAAATTCTAAAATTAGTTTTGCTTTTTGTCTCCTGGAAGAAATTTTTTTTTCATCTCAGTTCAAATTTATTATTGTATCCTGTAACCCGTAAAGTACATATCTCCATATTATTGTCTCATAATTGCAATTATTTTAGTTTTCAGTCCAGAATCACTAAACTTATTATTTAAACTGCAAAAATATTTATGGTGTCTAACCAATAATACTAATTTTGTAATTCAAACAAGATAAATACCTGAAAATTTTAAAATTAGTTTTGTTTTATGCTAGGTTTTAGATACTCGACACGGGATTTTGTGTGCTTAATAATTTTAAATCTTGAAAAAATATGGTCTCACGCGAGTGGAAAAAAAGAAAGAATAACCAAAAACAATATCAAAATAGAACAATCCAAATTTCTACTAATAGAAAACTTTACTACACAAAAAATAAAGCTAACATCCTGAAATATAAGAAAAGTTTATTTAAAAGAGATAAAAATGCCACCAAACGCAATAAAGCTCGAGCACGCGTAAGGATTGCTACTAAGATGTCTTGTGATCCAGGATTTAAGAAAATGAAATATGACAGAGCAAAACAGAGGTATCTTACGGATCAGGGGTATCGAGAAGGGAAAATTGAGACAGCGAAACAAAAGAGCAAGGAACGGTATTATAATAAAGAACGACCTCTTACCTATACTAAATTTTATACACAACTTAATTATAGTATAGGTTAGTAATTCAACAGATAGCATGGCACTGCAACATTGTAGAGAGTTGTTCAAAGGCTCATTTTGAAGGAAATTAATGGGGTTAAAAACCTTTTGTAATTAAAACATGGAAGCTGCTTGTATATATTCCGGACTGCAATGGTAGTTACATTAAAAGACAATCGTTGGAATAACAAACCATTGAATACATTGGACTTAGTTAGCTGCCAGATTTTTTTTGACCAGTTAGCTGCCAGAGTTGTCTCTTACTACTCCAGAGAAGAAAAAGCCGTAAGCTTTTTCCTGTTTGTAATCAGGGTTTTTATATTTTATAATAAAGAACGACCTCTTTCCTATACTAAATTATATGGGCCACTTAACTATAGTATAGGTTAGTAAATCCGGGTTGCAGCGGTAGCTAGCAACCTAGTAAGAGACGATCACTTCCAATGTTAAGAAATATAAAAACCCATAGTTCCTAAGAGAGGAGTCAGATCAAAACAAAAAGTACACCATTAGAACCGCCTTGTCCAAAACCCCTGTATAGGAAACTTTCTGTCCCTTGGCTTGAACAGCAATGAAAATATATTGGCTTGAAAATCAAGAAAAGTGGCAGGTACTACAACATTCTGCCTAAACGAGATATTTTTTTCTTTTTTTTTTCTTTTTTCTTTTCCACAGATAGCTTGGCACTGGAAAATCGTAGAGGGTTGTTCAATAGCTCATTTTAAAGGATACATTAAAGAACGATCTTCAGTCCATAGTAACTGAAGTGTTATAAGGAACCATTATATAGATGATGCTTACAGTAATCAAAGGTTACTGTTTACAATGTGTTGAAAAGATATTAAAAGACTATCATTAGAATATCAAACCATTGTATACATTGGAGTTAGTTAGTCACTTGATTGTTTGAGATTCCTCTCTTACTATTTGAAAGAAGAAAATGCCGTAGGCTTTTTCCTGTTTGTCACCAGTTTACTATTAATGGTTAATGGTTCAGTTTATGTTTAATAGCTCATTTTAAAGCATATTCCTACATCTAGTGTATTGTGTAATTAATTAGGCAAAGAACGAAAGGAAATCAAAATATTAAAAGACAAAAATATAAAGGAAATATCTTCTTTATAATCACACAAAATTCCAGAAAAAAATCTATTTTTAAATTAAAG
Organism: Artemia sp. Qi Xiang Cuo; assembly: GCF_049724085.1. Classification (NCBI taxonomy): domain Eukaryota; kingdom Metazoa; phylum Arthropoda; class Branchiopoda; order Anostraca; family Artemiidae; genus Artemia; species Artemia sp. Qi Xiang Cuo. Next base: position 49,154,994 of record NC_142797.1, on the reverse strand, counting down.
GACGATCATTAGAATTTTACATAAAGGGCGAACTATAGCCCATAGTAACTGGAATCCAGGTTGCAGCAGTAGCTTGTTACATAAAGGCTCGATCATCGAATTTAAGCTGAAACTAAGTAAAGGACAATAATGCCTCCATATATTCACAGTAATCCGGGTTGCAGCGATAGCTAGTAACCTAGTAAGAGACGATCACGCCCCATAGTAAATACTAAAGTAACCCATAACTCCTGAAAAAAGAGTCAGATCAAAGTACACCATTAGAACCGCCTTGTCCGAAACCCCTACAAAGGAAACTAACCGTCCTTTGGCTTAAATAACAAAAAAAATATATTGGCTTGAAAATCAAGAAAATTGACTTTAACCACGTTATTCTCCACAAACGGGATATTTTTTTCTTTCTTCTTCTTCTTCTCTTCCACAGATAGCTTGGCACTGGAACATCGTAGAGAGTTGTTCAATGGCTCACTTTAAAGGAAATCTCTAAATATAGTGCTATTTGTACTTAATTTTTTTTAAATGAAGTTCTACTTTTAGTTCTACTGAATATTTGGCAAAAAATACTCTGTGTAGTAGAACAAACTGTCCTGGAAAGTACGAGACAATCCGGGTTGCAGCGGTAGCTAGCAACCTAGTAAGAGACGATCACGTCCAATGTTAAGAAATATAAAAACCCCTAGCTCCTAAAAAAGGAGTCAGATCAAAACAAAAAGTACACCATTAGAACCGTTATTCTCCCCAAACGGGATATTTTTTTCTCTTTTCTTTGTATGCAGAGATAGCTTGGCACTGGAACATCGTAGAGGGTTGTTCAATAGCTCATTTTAAAGGAAATTAATTGGGTTAAAAACCTTTTGTAACTAAAATAAATTATTTCTAAAAGAGAATAAATTTTTCCAATAAAAACTGTATTTTTGATGCAGTGACGTCATAATTACTATATAAGAAACGTCAAAACTGTATCCGGGTTGCAGCGATAGCTAGCAACCTAGTAAGAGACCATCACGTCCAATGTTAAGAAATATGAAAAACCCATAGTTCCTAACAAAGGAGTCAGATCAGAACAAAAAGTACACCATTAGAACCGCCTTATCCGAAACCCCTGTATAGGAAACTTTCTGTCCCTTGGCTTGAACAGCAAGGGGAATATATTGGCTTGAAAATCAAGAAAAGTGGCAGCTACTACAACATTCTGCCTAAACGGGATATTTTTTTCTTTTTTTCTTTTTTTCTTTTGTATCCAGAGATAGCTTGGCACTGGAACATCGTAGAGAGTTGTTAAATGGCTCATTTTAAAGGAAATTAATTGGGTTAAAAACTTTTGTAACTAAAATAAATTATTTCTAAAAGTGAATAAATTTTTCCACCAAAAACTGCATTTTTGATGTCTTTTCACACTGCAGTCTTTCAAACATAATCGTATACCAGCGGTAAGATTTGAACCCACGCCTCCGAAGAGACTGGTGGCTAACACCAGGGCCTTGGACCACTCGGCCAGGCTGCCTCTCATAAATAACTATATATGTGAATCTGGGTTGCAGCAGTAGCTAGCAACCTAGTAAGAGACGATCAGTCCAATGCTAATAAATATAACAAAACTCCTAAAAATAGAGTCAGATCAAAACAAAAGTACATCTTTAGAATTACTTTGTCTGAAACCCTACTAGATAAATAATGAATGTCGTCATAGCTTTATATTAGAGCTATGACGTGAATAGAAAAACACGATATTATGTTGTGGTTTCTGAAGACGTCATGAAATAATATCATTGTGCCATGACGTCATCATTAAATAAAATCATTACGCCGTGACGTCATAATTATTATATAAGAAGCGTCAGAACTGTAAATGTTCTCATTCATAATTACATAATATTTTCAATCAAGCAAGTTGCACGCAAGTTGAAAAAACAGTACTACACAAACAACAGAGATAGTAACTTGAAAAGAAAAAAGCAAAGGTATTCAACCGACCAGGCGTATCGAGAAATAATAATTGAGAGAGCAAAACAAAACAGCAAGATGTGTTATCACAATGATGAAGATTATAGACATGCAAAAATTGAGACAGCCAAACAAAAGATCAAGGAACGGTATGGTAATGATGAAGATTACAGAGAAGCAACAATTGAGCAGGCTAGACAAAAGAGCAAGGAACGGTTTGATAATGATGAATATTACAGAGAAGCAAGAATTGAGCAGGCTAGACAAAAGATCAAGGAGCGTTATCATAATGATAAGCTTTATAGAGAAGCAACAATTGAGCAGGCTAGACAAAAGAGCAAGGAACGGTATGATAATGATGAAGATTACCGAAACAAACATAAGAAAAAAGTTGCTACCAGAATAATGGGTAGATACTGGGGTGACAAAAGCTATAATGAAAAAATTAAATTCTCTGCGAGGTTGTACCGAAGAACGCATAAGGACAAAGGGAAAAATTACATTCAGAAATACAAGAAGATGGCAAAAAAGATGGCTGATCTTCGTAAATTGAGAAACATTTTACGCATGTTTTACCAGGATCACGAAAATTATTCAAAATTACAGATTAAAATTCTCTTTGAAAGAGCGGATGCTGTTGAAAAGTCGGCTAGAAATTCTTTGGCAAAGCTTCATAGTAATATCCAAAAGAAATGTTGTCAGTTTAATGAAAAGCTTCCAAGGTATGGATTGGCAACTGTGGAGCAGTTTATAGATGCAATGGAAAATGTTCGACAACACAGTGAATATACGGAGGCGTACTTCTTTGAAAATTCGTATATTAATTTTGGAAGGAGCAATTGCAGTTTATATAGCAGCAATAAAAATATATATACAAGCATACCTATCAACAGCGAAGGAAAAGCAATGTTTTTCAATTATGGCGAAAACGAGCCTGTTAGGGTTATTAGTATATGTGTTTGTAAGACTAATGATTTAAAACAAATTCCTGGAACACCGACTCAAGAAAAAAGCATTTCTAACTGTGTTTTAAACAGTTCTTTTAGTTCTACTGAATATTTGGCAAAAAATTCTCTGTGTAGCAGAACAAACTGTCCTGAAAAGTACGAGACAACTATTGAAAATTGCTCTGAATCTAGATCTGACAAGGAAATTATGATGGCTGAAGTCACCTATAACAATCTGAGTAAACATTCAAAACCAAAAATTGGGCAGCAGGTTACTTGGCAATGTCACCCTGATATCTGCAAGCTATATCCGACGGATATTGAATTATTTCAAATTCTTTTTGATATCCTTGAAAATAATATAGCATTAAAATTTTCAACTGACAAAGTGGTTAATTTCTACCTTGGCGGCTTGGATTATTGTGAAATCAATTACAGGGACACAAGAAAGCATGGGCATTCGTTATACTGTAGCCCAAATGAGGGATGTCAGAGCTATTTGCGTTCTCTAAGGGCACTAGCTCCACATTTTCCTGTCTTGAACTGTTTCATTAATAGCGTATATAAGGCAGTATCAAAATGTAAGATTATACAAAATATTAATCTATGGGAAAATGTTGAAAAGTCAGGAGAATTTCCGATCAGTATTAAATAACCTTCATATAGACTGTACACCGGAATGTATAAAGTGTTTAAATAATTTTGAAATGGCAATGATTTGATTTGTAATGCCTTGTCTTATGATCGTCAGATTAGGGCAGGTAACTGCATTGAAGAGACCTAAAACAGAACTTGTTGACACTCTTAAGGGGAGATATAGTAAAGAACGAACTTCAGTCCATAGTAACTAAAACAAGATTATAATTAGCTTTGGTATAAAATACTGTCAGCGGTGGGATTCGATCCCATGCCTCCGAATTGAAGAGGGGCTAACACCAGCACCTTAAACCGCTCGACCACGCTGCCTCACATAACTATGCCGTTATAATGCCATTATAAACGCCATAATACTCTAAATTAAAACTCTAAACTAAAACTTAAACTCTTCGATGTATTTTGCTATCAGGCCACCTTTCTATGAAGCTGTTAATGGATATGATGCTATAGAAAAATCAAAAACTCTAAGATCATTTAGTTTTTAGTTGAGAATCTCTAATATAATATAGAACGACCTCTTGCCTATATTAAACTTTATAGGCCACTTAACTGTAGTATAGGTTAGTAAAGTCCAGGTTGCAGCGGTAGCTAGCACCATCATCTGGGTTGCAGCGTTAGCTAGTATAATATAGAACGACCTCTTGCCTATATTAAACTTTATAAGCCACTTAACTGTAGTATAGGTTAGTAAAGTCCAGGTTGCAGCGGTAGCTAGCACCATCATCTGGGTTGCAGCGGTAGCTAGCAAACTAGTAAGAGACGATCACGCCCCATATTAGAAACTAATGTAACCGATAACTCCTGAAAAAAGATTCAGATCAAAACAAAAAGTACACTTTTAGAACCGCCTTTTCCAAAACTTCTATATAAAAAACTTCCCGTCCTTTGGTTATAATAAAGATCGAACTCTTCCCTATACTAACTTGCATAGGCAACTTCACTATAGTTAAGATCCGGGTTGCAGCGGTAGCTAGCAACCTCCGGGTTGCAGCGGTAGCTAGCAACCTAGTAAGAGACGATCACGTCCAATGTTAAGAAATATAAAAACCCATAGTTCCTAACAGAGGAGTCAGATCAAAACAAAAAGTTACACCATTAGAACCGCCTTGTCCGAAACCTCTATAAAGGAAACTTACCGCCCTTTGGCTTGAATAACAAAGAAAATATATTGGCTTGAAAATATATATATATAAATATATATATATGTAAATACATATATATATATATATATATATATATATATATATATATATATATATATATATATATATATATATATATATATATATATATATATATATATATATATATATATATATATATATATATATATATATATATATATATATATATATATTTTTTTTATATATATATATATATATATATATATATATATATATATATATATATATATATATATATATATATATATATATATATATATATATATATATATATATATATATATATATATATATATATATATATATATATATATATATATATATATATATATATATATATATATATATATATATATATATATATATATATATATATATATATATATATATACTTTTTAATTATTTTAGTAATACAAACTAACTCTTGAACTAACTCTTGTACATTAACAATTGATTGTGAATTAATCCATCCGGGTTGCAGCGGTAGCTAGTTTACATTAAAGAACGAAATTTAGTCCATAGTAACTGAAGTATTATAAGGATTCATAATATAGATGATGAATTTTCCTTAATAAATCATCATAGGTACAAATTTCCCATACCGGGAATCAAACTCGGGCCAACTAGTTGAGTGCCAGCTATCCTATCCACTAGACGACATAGAATATTTTATTAATGAATATTTTATTATTTTATTAATTTTATTTAATATCTTATTAATGAAGTTTGTGTTAATCCAGGTTGCAGCGGTAGTTAGCAACCTAGTAAGAGACGATCACGTCCAATGTTAAGAAATAGTATAACCCATAACTCCTAAAAAGAGAGCCAGATCAAAAGAAAAAGTAAACCATTAGAACCGGCTTGTCCGAAACCACTACACTGGGAACTTTTATGTCCCTTGGCTTGAACAGCAAGGCAAATTTATTGGCTTGATCAAACAGTTCGTGGTAACCACAGTATATAAATTATAGGCAGTATGATCTTTCCCTATCCCACCCATTATAAAAACCCGGACCAAGGTACGAGTGCTCCAAAGAACGTAGAAACATAAGCGACATTAGATCTTTTCATGGGTAGACAAGTCAGAATTTTTTTGGACGCGAAACTTGGCTTCAACGTTGGAACACTAAATTTTGAAGAAACTAATTTTAAAATGATTTATTCCAATACATATATGAAAATCGGTAATTATTAGTGCAATGTTATTATTAGATGTTTTTAGGAATTACAAGTAGGTTTCGAAGTCTCGAGTTGGTTTCAAAGGTAGTTTGATAAAGTTTCTGCCAAATACGTGTTCCAAGGTAATTGGACCGCTGATTGTAGATCAAATGAGAGGAGCTGTTTGTTCGTGCTAGTGCAAGAATAAGTGGGAGGAGCTGTTTGTTCGCACCGAGAATGAAGAGCCAGGAATTATCTGCGGTAAACTTGCTGCTATATTCTTATACTGTGGTGGTAACGAACTGTATAGTAAGAGCTACTCGTCTCAATGGTAACCGAAACTCTAAATAAAAGAATTTTAATATCAATAGACACATCAAAAGAATTAGATTTTATGCTGATTTTAAATATATAAGTTTCATCAAGTTTACTCATATCCATCAAAAGCTATGCGAAATTTGCCTTGTTTTCAAAAATAGAAAAAAATAGCCCCTGAAAGTGATATAATCCTTCTTAAAATTAAACCATCAGATTTAGCGTATCGAAGAACCATACTGTAGAGATTCCAAGGTCCTGTCTACAAAAATGTGGAATTTTGTATTTTTTGCCAGAAGAAAGATCACGCTGTTTATTTGCCCTTTTTTTCAGCGGTGAGCGTATCGACCCAGAGGTCCTAGAATTTTGCGAGAGGGCTCATTTGAACATAAATTAAAAGTTCTAGTGCCTTTTTAATAAAAAAGAATCACTTTTTTACAAAAAAGCTGCATTTTTCATGTCTTTTCACACTGCAGTCTTTTCTAAGATGTGATTATGATTTTTCAAACAATTAATTAATGCTAAAGTTTGATCAATGATGTCATAATTATAGGTTGTAGCCAGGTCGTCTCTTACTATTCTAATTAACAAAAAGTCCTAGGATTTTTTCTGTTTGTAATTATCAAGCAGTTCGTGGTAACGAACTGTATAGTAAGACCAACTCGTCTCAATAGTTACTGAAACTCTAAAAAACGGAATTTTAATGTCAGTAGATACATCAAAACAATTGGATTTCTATGCTAGTTTGAAATATATAAGTTTCATCAGATTTACTCATATCTATCAAAAGTTACAAACCTGAGAAAATTTGCCTTATTTTCATCAAAAAAAGTTATATGACTGAGCGAATTATATCCCATAGTAACTGACTATATAAAGTATCGGTATAGGTAGTCCAGGTTGTAGCGGTAGCTAGCAATCTGAATAAGAGTGGTATCCGGGTTGCAATGGTAGCTAGCAATCCGGGTTGCAGCGGTAGCTAGCAACCTAGTAAGAGACGATCACCTCCAATGTTAAGAAATATAACCCCCCCCCCCCCAATTCCTAAAAAAAGAGTCTGATCAAAACAAAAAGTGCACCATTAGAACCGCCTTGTCCGAAACCCCTATAAAGGAAACTTACCGCCCTTTGGCTTGAATTACAAAGAAAATATATTGGCTTGAAAATCAAGAAAATTGACTTAAACCACGTTATTCTCCAAAAACGGGATATTTTTTTCTTTCCGCTTTTTTTTTTCTCCTCAGCTAGCTGGGCACTGGAAAATCATAGAGAGCTGTATAATAGCTCATTTTAAAGGAAATTGCAACATCTAGTGCCTTTTGTAATTAAAAATAGAATACTTTTTAAAGAAGAATTAATTTTGTCAAAAAAAATTGCATTTTTGATGTATTTTCATACTGCAGTCTTTTCAAAGATATTTGAATTTTGAGGCAATCAAACAGTTCATGGTAATGAACTCTATAGTAATAATAGCTACTTGTCTCAATAGTAACCGAAACTCCTGGAACCAAAATTTTCTTTTTTGGCTTAATCGCTAAAATTATTATGTAAACTGCAAAAATATTTATGATGCCTAATCAGTAATAGTAATTTTTTAATTTAAACAACAAAAATACATGAAAATTCTAAAATTTGCTTTTTGCTTTTTGTCCCCTGGAAGAAAAATTTTTTTTCATCTGAGTTCAAAGTTATTATTGTATCCTGGAACCAAATTTTTTTGGTTTGTAAAACGTAAAGTACGTATCTCCATATTATTGTCTTATAATTCCAATTATTTTAGTTTTCAGTTCAGAATCGCTAAATTTATTATGTAAACTGCAAAAATATTTATGGTGTCTAACCAATAATACTAATTTTGTAATTCAAACAAGATAAATACCTGAAAATTTTAAAATTAGTTTTGTTTTATGCTAGGTTTTAGATACTCGACACGGGGTATTGTGTACTTAATAATTTTAAACCTTGAAAAAATATGGTCTCGCTTGAAAGGAAAAAAAGAAAGAATAACCAAAAAAAATATCAAAATAGAGCAATCCAAATTTCTACTAATAGAAAACTTTACTACACAAAAAATAAAGCTAACATCCTTAAATATCAGAAAAGTTTATTTAAAAGAGATAAAAACGCCACCGAACGCAATAAAACTCGAGCACGCGTAAGGATTGCTACTAAGATGTCTTGTGATCCAGGATTTAAGAAAATGAAATATGACAGAGCAAAACAGAGGTATCTTACGGATCAGGGGTATCGAGAAGGGAAAATTGAGACAGCCAAACAAAAGATTATAATAAATAACGACCTCTTTCCTATACTAAATTTCATTGGCCACTTAACTATAGTATAGTACAGTTATTATATTTAAGGTCAATATATTAAAATTTTCCACTAAAAGACGGTCATTGGAATAAAAACCCAATACATACATTTGATTTAGTTAGCTACTTGATTGTTTGAGGCTAGTCTCTTACTATTTCAAAGTAGAAAAAGCCGTAGGTTTTTTCCTGTTTTTACATAAAGGCTCGATCATCGAATTTAAGCTGAAACTAAGTAAAGGACAATTATGCCTCCATATATTCACAGTGATTTATAAGATATCCCATTACATCTGTAGACTGTTCGACAGTTGCCGGTCCATACCTTGGAAGCTTTTCACTAAACATGCAACATCCGGGTTGCAGCGGTAGCTAGCTATCCGGGTTGCAGCGGTAGCTAGCAACCTAGTAAGAGACGATCACGTCCAATGTTAAGAAATGTAAAAACCCATAGTTCCTAAACAAGGAGTCAGATCAAAACAAAACAAAAAAAAGCGGAAAGAAAAAAATATCCCGGTTTTGGAGAATAACGTGGTTAAAGTCAATTTTCTTGATTTTCAAGCCAATATATTTTCTTTGTTATTCAAGCCAAAGGGCGGTAAGTTTCCTTTATAGGGTTTTCGGACAAGGCAGTTCTAATGGTGTACTTTTTATTTTGATCTGATTATTTTCTTAGGAGTCAGGGGGTTTTATATTTCTTAACATTGGAGGTGATCGTCTCTTAATAGGGTGCTAGCTATCGCTGCAACCCGGATGGCCATCATTACATCAAACATCATTACATGAAAATGCCACGGAACGCAATAAAGCTCAAGCACGCGTAAGGATTGCTACTAAGATGTCTTGTGATACAGGATTTAAGAAAATGAAATATGACAAAGCAAAACAGAGGTATCTTACGGATCAGGGGTATCGAGAAGGGAAAATTGAGACAGCCAAACAAAAGATTATAATAAATAACGACCTCTTTCCCATACTAAATTTTATAGGCCACTTAACTATAATTAAGTTTTATTTTATTTTCGTTTTTAGTTCAGAATCGCTAAAGTTATAAACTGCAAAAATATTTATGGTGTCTGAACAATAGTTTTAATCTTTTAATTTAGACTAGAAAAATACCTGAAAATTTAAAAATTAGTTTAATTTTTGTTAGGTTCTTGGTACTTGATACGTGACTTAAACTATCAACTAATGGTTACATAATGGTTTCAATCAAGCAAGCTACAGGCAAGTTAAAAAAAAAGTACTACCAAAAAAACAGAGATAGCATCTTGAAAAGTTAAAAGCAAAGGTATGCAACCAACTAGGCGTATCGAGAAGCAATAATTGATAGTGACAAACAGCGTTATTGTAATGATGTAGTTTATAGAAATGCGAAAATTGAAACAGCCAAACAAAAGAGCAAGGAACGGTATGACAATGATGAAGATTACAGAGAAGCAACAATTGATGAAGATTACCGAAAAATATATAAGAAAAAAGTTTCTACCAGAATAATGGGTAGATACTGGGGTGACAAAGGCTATAATGAAAAAATTAAATACTCTGCGAGGTTGTACCGAAGAACGCATAAGGACAAAGGGAATAATTAAATTCAGAAATACAAGAAGATGGCAAAAATGCAGGCTGATCTTCGTAAATTGAGAAACATTTTACACATGTTTTACCAGGATCACGATAAGTATTCAAAATTACAGATTAAAATTCTCTTTGAAAGAGCGGATGCTGTTGAAAAGTCGGCTAGAAATGCTTTGGCAAAGCTTCATGGTAATATCCAAAAGAAATGTTGTCAGTTTAATGAAAAGCTTCCAAGGTATGGACTGGCAACTGCGGAACAGTTTATAGATGCAATGGAAAATGTTCGACAACACAGTGAATATACAGAGGCGTACTTCTTAGAAAATTCGTATATTAATTTTGGAAGGAGCAATTGCAGTTTATGTAGCTGCAATAAAAATATATATACAAGCATACCTATCTGCAGCGGAGGAAAAGCAATGTTTTTCAATTATGGCGAAAACGAGCCTGTTAGGGTTATTAGTATATGTGTTTGTAAGACTAATGATTTAGAAAAAATTCCTGGAACACCGACTCAATGAAAAAGTATTTCTAACTGTGTTTTAAACAGTGCTTTTAGTTCTACTGAATATTTGGCAAAAATTCTCTGTGTTGTAGAACAAACTGTCCTGAAAAGTATGAGACAACTATTGAAAAATGCTCTGAAACTAGATCTGACAAGGAAATTATGATGGCTGAAGTCACCTATAATAATCTGAGTAAACATTCAAAACCAAAAATTGGGCAGCAGGTTACTTGGCTATGTCACCCTGATATCTGCAAGCTCTATCCGACGGATATTGAATTATGTCAAATTATTTTTGATATCCTTGAAAATAATATAGCATTAAAATTTTCAACTGACAAAGTGGTTAATTTCTACCTTGGCGGCTTGGATTATTGTGAAATCAATTACAGGGACACAAGAAAGCATGGGCATTCTTTAAACTGTAGCCCGAATGAGGGATGTCAGAGCTATTTGCGTTCTCTAAGGGCACTAGCTCCACTTTTTCCTGTCTTGACCTGTTTCATTAATAGCGTATATAAGGCCGTATCAAAATCTAAGATTATACTACATATTAATCTACTAAAAGTCGAGGGCTCGTACAAGGAACTAAGTCTTTATATAGAAGAAGTGTCAAGTAGACTCTGTCGTAATCCGGGTTGCAGCGGTAGCTAGCAACCTAGTAAGAGACGATCACGTCCAATGTTAAGAAATATAAGAACCCCTAACTCCTAGAAAAATAGTCAGATCAAAACAAAAAGTACACCATTAGAACCGCCTTGTCCGAAACCCCTATAAAGAAAACTTACCACCCTTTGGCTTGAATAACAAAGAAAATATATTAGCTTGAAAATCAAGAAAATTGACTTTAACCACGTTATTCTGCACAAACGGAAGCTTTTCACTAAACATGCAACATTTCTTTTGGATATTAATAAAAAATTGATCCGGGTTGCAGCGGTAGCTAGCAACCTAGTAAGAGACGATCACCTCCAATGTCAAGAAATATAAAACCCCCCAACTCCTAAAAAAAGAGTCAGATCAAAACATATAATAAAGAACGACCTCTTGCCTATACTAAATTTTATACGCCACTTAATTATAGCTAAGGTTAGTAATTCCACAGATAGCTTGGCACTGGAACATCGTAGAGTTGTTCAATGGCTCTTCTAAAAAAAAATTAATTGGGTTAAAAGTCTTTTGTAATTAAAAAATATTATCTTTAAAATCGAATTAGCTTTTTTACGAAAACTGCATATTTCATATTAAAGATTGATCAATGACGTCATAATCGTATACCAGTGGTGGGATTTGAACCCGCGCCTCCAAAGAGACTGGTGGTCTCTTCGGAGGCACTTCACCTACTAGCTACCTACTAAGAGATGATCACGCCCAATGCTAAGAAATATAAAAACCCAGAACTCCTAAAAATAGATCAAAACAAAAGTACCTCATTAGAACCATCTTGCCTGATATCCTACTAGATAAATAATGAATGTCGTCATAGTTTTATTAGAACTATGACGTGAATAGAAAATTTTATATTAAAGAATGATCATTAGAAGAGCAAACCATTACGTATGTTGCACTTAGTTAGCTGCCAGATCTTTGAGGTTCGTCTCTTACTCTTCCGAAGAAGAAAAAGCCTTTGGCTTTTTCCTGTTTGTAATAAGGGTTTACATAGTCAAACAGTTCTGTGTATTTATAAATAGATTCAGTATGAAAAGACATCAAATTGCCTAATCCGGGTTGCAGCTGTACCGGGAGTAAAACACGATATATTTGAAATACCAAAATAAAGTTCCTTCTTTAATTCGGACTCCTATAATTAAGCTAAATCTATTTTCAAAAATTAAAAAGTATCTAAACATCAAATAAAAGAAAGATCAATAGTTGTATTTATAAAAGACCTAGATACCTCATAAAACTGATAATAAAAAACATATCAATGAATATTAATATATAATAACAGTGTGAAACCCTAATTCAAAACTAAGCCTAATTATTTCGAAGTTTACGAGGTGTCGCGTCAGTGTGTCACAAGAGAACCGGTCAGTCAGTCCCTCGAGCGCCGGACGAAAGAACTGAGGTTTGGAGTAGTGTATTTTTGTTTTTAATTTTAATATGAAATGATCTCTGACACGTTGAGTACGAAGTTATCTTGTTCACCATTATTTTTGTCTTTGAAGTGTCAAATTGATGTACAACTAAGCATGTAATTTTAATAAATCCATTGTCTTTTTATAAGTGTTTGTTTCTCTTATATGTCTGAGTCTAGTCCGATAATAGGTAACTAGTTCGCCAGTCTCCAAGGTAAATGCTCCCAAAGGAATCTGACCTCCAAGTGGCGCTATAGGAGAAATCTCTATCGCCACGAGCAAACCTTTTCTATTACCACAAATAATCATTCAATGGTACACATGGCGCGGTCGGAAATTGGAGGAAAACTGCGAACTAGTTAGGCTGTTTAAACTTTGTAATTCAAATTTAATTTTTGGAAAGATACAGACATATAATAAAATTGATTAGGCCTATAACCGCTAGGCTACGATAGGAAACCCCTTATATATCATAGGATATAATAGCCTACCCCAAAATAGTTTAAGTAAAATTTAATATAAATTGATATAAACGCAAAAAAAAAAAAACGAAAATATTGAGGATCAAAATGAAATACTAATAGTGCAAAAGTTAGTCGCAAAAAATATAGAAATTGCGAAATCTATCCCGGAATACAATGGTCAATCAGATATTGACGAATTTAATATCCAATTGACCCAGTTTGTACAATTAACAAAAACAGACGTTGGAGCGTTAAGAAACATGCTCCTACTACGATTAAGAGGCCAGGCCTTAACCTTTCTAAAACAGGTCGAGCATACCATAGGAAGTAACGCCAACTTGCCAATAAATACGGTTGATGACTTGTTAAAAGCATTCAAAGAGAGATTTATAGAAACCAGTTCAATAAATAAATTAACACTTGGAGTAGTAAGCTTTGATTTTTCGCAAAATATAAGGGAATATCTTGATAATATCCGTATTTATGTAGAAGCAAAATACTGAAGTGGTTCGGGGAAACTGTATGAAAAAATCATACTAAATACCTTTTTGCAAGGGCTACCACCAAAACTATATAGAGTAGTAATATCCACGAACATTTAGACGTTGGATCTTGCAGTCCAAGAGGTAGAACGACTAATTGAAGTTGATAAAATGGTTGCAAATCATAGTAATGCAAAAATAAACAGCCTCGGCAACTCAACCGCGAACCTAATCTTCAAGGGCGATCAGACATCCCCCAATTTCTTTTCACGGGATAACTCCCCAGTAGCACAAAGAAACAAAACGCCAGAATCCGCTAGGCAGAAAACAGTACGTTTTCAGCCCATTAACCCTACAATAATAAGGTGCTATAACTGCAATCGTGTTGGCCACATAGCAAGAGAGTGCCACTACGTCACCAATCCCAGACCAAGAAATGCTGGCAGTAATACTCAAAATTACGTCAACCATTTGTTCGGAAGAACAAATTTTAGCACCGGTCGTGCAATAGACTATAACAAGGGGGGATTGCGCCAATCAGTACCTTATAATGCGCACCAACCACATCTGTATAACCCTTTCCCGAACAGGCAAATTAATTACCGGTTTGAAAACCCAAATACTCGCCAAGGCCAATATAATGCGAGAATGCAATATAAAAATCATGAAAATTTGCCGATGAGAAATGAAAATTTTACAAGCCACCAGCACTGGCAGTCAACGCCCGCAAATGGCACTGACACGAGGCATCCACGCTACCATAATAATACATGGCTATGACTGGTAGACGTCAATCATTTAAATATGCCTACGGAGCCTAATACGTCTGAATATCTCTTACAGGCACCGACAAATGAAATAAATTCTCAGGGAAACGCTTCAGGCCCCTCAGAAACATAAGTTGGACCCCGAGGGTGCCAAGGATATTTAGTAGGTCCAGAACAATACTAGTGCCTTCTTGTAGTGATATTATTAACAAGTTACCTATATTTAATGATTTTTGTGTAGAAAACGTTCACTTTACGGCCTTAATTGACAGTGGAGCTACTGTAAATATCATAAACTCGCGCGTATTTAATACGTTGCCTTTGCACATTAGGCGACAAAAGAACCCTAATAATCCCAATTTAACAAGTGTTACAGGCCATAAATTAAATGCAAAAGGGTCAATTTGCCTAAACATAAAAAGAGACAACAGAACCTTCATGACAAATTTCATCATATGCGATAATCTCCGATATGAAGCTATTATAGGGGCAAATTTTTTAAGGTCTAATAGAATACTATTAGACGTAGCCAACGAGAAGTTTGTATACCCAGCTAAGGTGGGTGAAAATATTTCTACCTTAAGAAATCGTAACAGAAGTTACGAAGATAACATAACAGTAAAAAAAACTTCTAGTTGTATAATGTCGAAGTATTTTGAACCTCATGTCTCGCAAAGGCATGGCATAATTGGAAATTTATTCAATTATCCTGAGAGATATCGCAGAAATGAAGTAAATTTAAATAATACCAGTATTGAATCTGCGAAAATAAAAATAGGAGATATGCGACAGTACAGATCAAATGAAATTAAGAAAATAGTGGAATTGTGGAAAAACATAATAAAACCCAACGTGACGACGCAAGATGCCGCACGGGCTCATCATAGCTACATCATTAATATTAAACACCCTAACAATGAAGAGACGTAGTCCGGAGGTTCGATAAGGAAAACAACAATCTCTCCCAAACCGATGCGAAAAATCCAAATATCACAGATGGTCGACACAATAATTAGAAAATCAGACATATGGTATGAGACACCGTCTGAAATACCTGAAAATCTGTTATGCGAGGAACAGATTATATATTATGACAAAGGAGAAGGTTTTATTTGGGTAACCAATAACCATGAAAACGATACAATTACAATTAAAAAGGGGACTTGTTTAGTCAAAATCGAGGTTTTAACTTAAAATGATTTAAATAACTGGGAAAATACTAAAAGAAACCGATTTAGCTTTAATAAAACTTAAACTACATAATACAATGGGACTATATCGCTGTTTCTGAACAAATATAAATTTTATAAGTTTCCTTTTAGTTTCATCAATAAAATTGGTTGCGATTTAGTTGGGAATTTTTTATTTTTATTTTCTTAATATTAGATTTACATGTTTATGATCCCTTTGTAAATGCAGTCATTTTAAACGAATGGTAACAACGAAGCAAAACAGACATATCGTGTGACATATAAGCACAAAGAGTGTTTAAAAAATAAAATCCACGAATTAGAAAGAAACGAGATTATACGCCCAAATATAAGTCCGTATAGTGCACCACTACTCTTAGTACCAAAAAAGAATGGAGATCTTAGGCTCGGGGTGGATTATAGGGCTCTCAACAAACAAGCAGTGAGCGACAAAGTCCCTCTAGCAAGAACAGACGAACTTCTGGAATCACTTTCAAGCAAAAAATAAATATTTACTTCTTTGGACCTTACCCAAGGCTACAACCAAGGGAAAATAGCCGAAAAGGACGTCCATAAAACCGCATTTTCAGCATCCGAATATGGATCATATGAATACTTGAGGGCACCATTTGGGCTTAAAACAAGTTCAAGCGCATTATGTAGACCCCTATTGCACATGTTAAGAGGATTAAAGAATATAATTCATTTTGTTGATGATATTATATGCGTGGGGGAAAACACTGAGCAACACTTGGCAACTTTAGCTGAGGTGTTCGAGAAGTTCAGGCAAGGCAATTTAAAATGCCGGCCTGAGAAAGTAAATTCATTTCAATACAAAATTGAATTTTTAGGAGCAGTAGTGACCCAGTGATAGATATCCCCAGACCCTGATAAAATTAGATATGTTGAAAACCATAAATCCCCAAGAACTATGAAATAATGAAGAGGAATGTTTGGCCTTACAGGCCAATTTAGAAAATTCGTATGAAATTCTGCCAAAATTGCTAAGCCCCTCACAGACTAGATGAAAGGAAACTCCCATAGGGTTACCTGGTCCCAGGACGCTCAAACTTCCCTAGACCAACTCAAAAAGGCGCTCACTTCTGAACCAATTTTATCGCTCCCTGATTTCGAAAATGGAAAATTCATCGTTACCACTGATGCTAGCTCAAAGGGCATAGGCGCTATCCTTTCGCAAACAATCCCAGTAGAAAACCCTAACCCTCTACAGGGAACACCTAAACAAATAGAAAAAGTTATATGCTATTCAAGTAAAACTTTATCAAAAGGCGAAAGTAGTTATTCCGCCACAAACTTAGAATTACTATCTATTATCTACCACTTGGACAAATTTAGACATTATTTAATTGGTAGAAAATTTATATTACGATCAGACCATAAAAGCTTGCAGTACCTACACACATTTAAAAACCCCACGGGCATTCTAGATAGATGGATTATGAAAATCCAAGACCTAGATTATGAATTTGAACATTTAAAGGGAAAACAAAACGCAGCTTGCGACTTTTTGAGTAGATATCCAGAAAATAATCCGTCGGAAACTGAAAAAAATGAAGTTAATGCTATCAATGCTAAAAGCAAACATGGATATAAGAAAAACAAAGTCAAAGACGCAGTAAAAGAAAAAAAGATTAACTATTGTCCCCTGTCTTTGGAAAATATAAAAAGAAAGCAAAAAAAAGACGAAATGTGCGTAGCAATAATTGATTATTTTGTGAACGATGAGGCGTTATCGGATAAATTCAAAACTCTTAGACAAGAGATAGACAATTTCTACTACGACCTTGATGAAGAAATACTGTGTAGGATTGTGACCGCGGAGACAAATAGAAACCAAACCTCGACAATACCTGTATTACCACAAAGCTTGATAGGGCCTGCATTTGAATATTTTCTTGCAGACACAGGTGGACATTCAGGAGTTATGAAAATGTTCCATAAGTTAAAACAATACTTTTACGTACAATCGGCACGGAAAAAAACTTAAAGAAGTTGTAAGCACATGTGAAGCATGTAACTTGAGACAAACCCCCCCAGCTTATCTAAATCCTCCAATGTGAAGGTTCCCAGCGGCAAATTACCGCTTTAATATCATCTCATTTGACCTGTACGGGACAAGTGGAGGCTTACCTGTTTCCAGCAGATGCCATCCGTGTAGTCTTTCGGTTGTAGATCATTTGTCAGGATTTACTTTTGCAAAAGCATTAAAAATTCAAGGTGCTTATGCCACAAGTAAGGCATTAGCAAAATTATTTTTACAATTTGGCATTCCCAATAAAATTTTGAGCGACAACGGGAGCAATTGTGTTGCAAAAGTAACAAAAGATTTAATGAGTTCCCTTAATATAGATAAAATGGTGACAGCGCCTTACAATCCACAAGCCAATGGAAAAATATAAAACAGACATACAATATTTTCGAACGTTATAAGTATTTATACGAAAGAAAATAGGAGCGACTGGAATAAATTCTTACCTTATTTAACCAACTTAATCAACACTGCTTATTCCTAAGCAACCAAATACAATCAATTTTATTTAATTTATGGTCGATATTTTATAATCCATTTTTATTATGTTATTTAGTCTCGGCTATATTATAACGACTCAGAAGATTATAAACAAGAATTCATTAATAGGATGAGGAAAACTTATAAGACAGTTAGGCAATAATTGGAAAAATGTAAAATAAACCAAGAGCTACGAAACCAACCCACAGTTAAGGGGGATACTGATTTCAATGTAGGAGACTTCGTTTACCTAAAGAACGAGGCAAAAACGGAAGTAAAAAAACTTTCCAACAAATAGTCTGGGCCGTACAGAATAGTCAAAAAGTACGATAATGAATATACATTTAAAATGGAGAACACCGATATCGGGCAAACTTACAAAGCGCATGTTAGCCGACTAAAAACAGCCAAATGTCCAGAGAGATGGGTATCTCATCCCTCTTCTACTGATTCGTCAGATTCGGAACATGAGCCCCCTAGGTCAAGACTAGCAGAGCTAAAACCCTTTAATTTCAAACAAGATTATTTTGAAAATTAAAGTGATGAACAAAACTTCGAAGAATTTTTAGCCATGGAAAATCTAGTTATTCCAGATAAAAAATCCGTAACACCAGTAAGAATAAGAACGCCACAAAGCCCAACAAGTTATTCATCGGCAAACGCAGGAGACTTAGATTATACAATCTCTCCAAAAACTCAATTATTTCCTTATAGAATCTCGACCCCATGTCCCCCCAAAAGATTTCCAGACGATATGGTTTCCCCCACAACACCAATAGAAAGGCCCCTGTCATTACAGGAAGAATTAAACAGAGCTGTAGAAACCCCCGTTATTACTTTAAAGAAAACTCCTCTCAAAGAGTTAATTAAAACAAGCCTGCGAGAAGCTATGAATTTAATAAATTTTCCCATAAAAACGAGTCAAAGTACATTGCCCGGGAATAAAACTCCAAAGGATGACCAGCAAGGTCAATATCATGATATAACTGTGTCCACGGTCAAACCTAAACACGACTGGACGTGGTCTTCACGGAGAGAATCTCTATTGCAAAGAATGCCCCATCCCCCTGAAGACATGGCCTTCAAACAATGGAGGAACCCCGCAAAAACTATTGATTCCTCCCAAAACTCTCAGGAATCTTTCAAATCCCCCGAGTTGAGAACTCAAGGCGAGGACTTAGAGAATAAACCTTCTACTTCCAGAGGAGACGAAATTTACGAAGGAAGGGCAGGTGACACCTCAAAAAGTGCCACCTCTAAAAGTTCTAATCCGGAGTCGTCGGAAACCAGCTCAGAAGAGTCTGATGGTGAATCAGACCAAATAGTAGCTAAAGAAATAGGGAAATCTAGGCCGACCTCAGCAGCCGCACACTGTAAAAAAACAAAATTAAACGGGAAAGAATTTTTTAAAAAAAAATAAAAAAAATTTGACATTATTTCGATATACAACCCGAAAAAGAAAAAACCACAACAAACCGCGGAGAAAATAACGACACAGTCAGGTAGAACGGTTAAAAAACCTGACAGATGGAAATATCCCTAATTAACGTAAAGACAAATTTCAAAGATAATAAATTTAACAACATAATAAATTTAACAGTGTGCCTTTAGATTTAACCAAGTAGGTATTTTATTAAGTTTTAGATGTATTATTTTTGTTAGTTTTATTTATATGCCCTTTCAAAGGATAAAAGACAGGTTGTAACAGAAAATAACAAACGGTATGAAGCTCTTGGTCTACTGAGAATGACAACTCGCGTTGGACCACGTCTTGTGGGAAGCCTGGGGAGGACCTCCCGGCCCATGAGTGTTTTTTATTTTTTTTTGTGTGTAAATGAACGTAGGAAGGAATATTTCTCAGTCCTTCAAGTACAAGAAATTAGTATTTTTATGCCAATCAGGGCCAATCAAAACAATACTTAAAGGTTGAATAGAAACTTCAGTGAGTTAAGTTTTCGTTTTTTGGATCAGAATGCTTTGAAAGATAAACAGAGTTTACTTTCTTATAGCTCTGAGGCGAAAGAAAAAAAAGAAGAAGAGAAAAGTGTTTTAATTTCATTAGTTTATACCTATGAAATACACAATAACAGAGAGATCACCGCTCTATAGTTCTGTGACAAAAATGTCCTTTAATTTCATTGGTTTATCTATGACATATCTTGTACTCTAATTTTTGTGACATATTTTCGCAAGTAAGTCACGTTATATCTTACCTATACTGACTCAGATCCCCTCGGATTTTCTATGAAAAATCGACTCAGGTCCAAACAAAAATTGATGTCATCAAAAAAAAAAAAAATTACTTATCGTTTAATTTATAAAAATAAGAAGACTGCAAGGTGATGACGGGGATATATTTACTAATGGTTTTATACATGTATTAAGTAGAGGCGAAATCTCCTCTATACAACGAGCATAAGAGTTTTCTAATATTTAGAATCCCTGCTTAAATTGCCTTCCACGTGAAGATTGAAAAAAAAAAAATTTTTAATCAAAAATAAATAAAATACGCCTAACTTGACTTAAAAATTCGATAATCTGACACTATTCATAGCTAGATCTTGATCTGAATCGTGTTTTGCTCTATTTTTAGGTTCTCAGTGTTTAATCTTCCTTTTTACTTGCCGTTTTGTTCATTTTTCTTGCTTAAAATATAAGTCAAATTCTTATTTAACTAATCTAATAATCAATTCGTACTCAATTTTTACTTTAATTATTTATTAAAATATAATTTATAAATAAGTTATTAATTAAAATTTAATTATATCAATAAACTATTTGGAACCCGATAATTTATTCCAGTTAGACTAGGGTTTATGTTTAGCTTGAAAAAACTATGCTTAATTTAGCGAGAAACATTTATTTTTGTAAAAAAAATTTTCCCCTTTCCCCCTTTTTTAGTTTATGCGAAATTTATCTGAGCAACATGCACATTAAATTATCCAATTATGATATAGTGACTACTAAAAAGATTTCCTCTTGAAACCTATATTTCTTCAACCCCATTATACCCGTACAAATCTCAACCAGTTTTCAGTATATTTTGATAGAGCGAATTTGTTTTTATTAGCTGAAGTAAACACGACTAATTCGGAGCGTCTGGTATTTTGAAAATAAGTTTAGTTTTTAAACTATGCAATTCAGTAGGATATGCCCTTATATCTGGAAGCTTTATAAAATCAAAAAAAAAAACTACCACTACAGAAGCGTCTAATTATATGAAATATTTTATCTTTGTGCATATTATAATTATGTTAGGCCTATACATTGCTCATCCATGTGTTTCTTACTCCTGTAATATATATACTAATAGCTAACTATTGGTAACTATAACCAAACAACCTATTGGTACGTTTATTTGTGGAATTTCACGGCGGATGTGAAATTATATCTCAATAATAATTTGGAAAAATTTAAAACCATTTAATCAGTTAAGATATATGGATTGAAACCCTGTGTATGTCCAATGACGACTAAGTAAAACCCACAAGGAATTCCCTATTAATGTGAAGGTGTTTCTCGCTTAACGGATTCTAATAAGATTTTAATATATCATTTTTATTTATTTAGTTCTGAAGGATTTGCTCAAACAATAGCCTTATAAAAAGATATTGATGTCAATTCTTCATTATGCTTATATTCTTTGCCAAGCATTAACTGGAATCTACGGAGGCAAGCTTGGAAATCCTGCATCTAATGACCATATTCGAAAAGCGAATACGAGGCACCAATGTTGACTTGTAATTACGGAAAAATCCTGAGACTAAGAACCTCGGCATTTCAGCCGTTAAACCAGGAGCCACATGAGAACGGCTAAGTCAAGAAAGAGGGAAGACATCAGAAAACTAGTTGGTCTAGAGGTCTTCACCAGTGATTGCTATGTATTACTCACCCAGTGCAGTATCGTTTGCGTTATACCGTGCGGTTATGACGCTGCACATGCGTTTCTTAAACAGCATGGACTTGTGTGAACAATGAAGGCATGAAATATATCGTAAAAGTAGACCTCAAACTAAATAATGTAGGGTAAATTAAGTTTATTTAATATCGATATTTTCATTATCAAAAAAAATTTGAAGAAATTTCTGTTTTAGATTTTCATTGTGAGTGCTAATATTAATGTATTTATTTAATTCTGTCTCATAGATAAGAAATTATAACCCAATTAATGCGTGAATTATTGTATGCGTATTTACTTCAAAGAACATGTGATTCTGCCGCGTTGTTTTTATTACAAGAAGTAAATGGACACTTTGGTCATTGAGTATTACAATAAGCTGCCCAGTACAGATACGACCCAGTAACATCTATTTTTATCATATCTCAACCAACGAAGAGTACTCACCACAACTCCAGGCAACTTTCATCCCAGCTTCGTCTACGAAAACAACAGTTACCTTCGACCGTCGTTTCTTCGACTATGAACCATATTATGTATCAGGTAACACTATATTTGAACCTCAGCATAAAGTGCTTTAACGAACTATGTAATCACATAAATGCTGAGAACCCCATCAATCAGAACAAGATAAACACTATTTAACGATATTCGAAATTAAGAGATACTTAAAGACATTTGAAGATATTTGAAACTGAAGTTAGAAACAATTTGAAGTTTAATTCTTATAACTCCATCAATCAGAACAAGATAAACGCTATTTAACAATACTTGAAGTTGAAAAATACTTAAAGACATTTCAAGATATTTGAAGACGAAATTAAAGACAATTTGAAGTTTAATTCTGAGAACTCTATCGATCAGCACACGATAAACGATGTTTGAAGTTAAATGACACTTAAAGATAATTGAGAATATTTGAAGCAGAAGTTAAAGACAATTTGAAGTTTAACTCTGAGAACCCCACCGAGCAGTACAAGATAAACAATATTCAACGATGTTTGAAGTTAAATCACATTTGAAGATGTTTGAAGTTGAACTCAAAGACAATATATTAAGAAAGTCACTATAATACTACTGCAACCCGTTTCAAATGGCACAAATGAACAATTTTACGCGATAATACATTCTTTATGTGCCTCAAAAATCCTAAAAATGATATGCTGAGAAGAAAAACAACAGCACCTGTAGTGGGAAGAATCATTTCCCAGTTGACTGTTAGAACGGTATTTAACGGTCATTCCCCAGTTGACTATTAGGGAAAACTTACCATGTGAAGACAACTAAACTCAAACTGTTCCATGAAGAAACCATAACGCAAGTGCTTCGAAATTTTTGCCAGAACAAAAGGAGTGAAGGACAGTAATATACAACAGAAGGGTGTAGTACTCTAAGGACACGAAAGGTGATGAATAGATGTGAAGACAAATATGTTACTTCCTAACAGCTTTGACAATGCAAAAATCTCAATAGTGAAAGTGTTTTAATGTCATCAGTGAATATGTTGAACCAAATATTGTATGTTATAAATCATTTATGTATTTACCACAAGTAGAATTAGGTGTAATATTATTATGTTATTCATTTAACATTGTGTAGATAGTATGTAATACGTCATATAGATAGAAAAATCAAAAAAAAAAAGATAACTAATTTAAAAGTAGAATATTCCAAAAATTATTGTAAAAGTAAAATTAATCATTTTTATATATAGAAAAAAAAAAAAAAAAATCTTTAGTATAGTAGCTAACCTAGAACCAAAAATAATCTTAGTCCGGTAGATGAATTTTAGATAGGGATGTAGAATAAAATAAGAAAAATAATTAAAAAATTTTAAAACTCCTGATGGGCAGTAACTAATGACGGGGCGTCATTATTTCATGGGAAGGGTGATATGTACCGGGAGTAAAACACGATATATTTGAAATACCAAAATAAAGTTCCTTCTTTAATTCGGACTCCTATAATTAAGCTAAATCTAGTTTCAAAAATGAAAAAAGTCGTTAATCAGCAAAGAAAAGAAATTGCAATCTTTGGATTTCGCTAAGACAGTGAGCAATAAGAAAAGTGCTACGCACAATATTTTTAAGGAAGTTTAAACGATAAGCACCGTGTGAACGCCTAAATAATCAAAAATATTTAATCTGTAGTTTTTGACGCTGGTTCGAGTAATTGTGGCCCATGAGACAATTGCAAGCAGCCAATAGAGAGCATGTCTAAAGAACTGCGGGTGTGAGTAGTGTAAACGTGTTTTTTAATTTGAATATGAGAAGAGCTCTGAAACGTTTAGTACGAAGTTATTTTGGTCACCATTATTATTGTCTTCGAAGTGACCCATTGCTGTACAACTAATCATGTAAGTTTAATAAATCTATTATCTTTTCATATGTGTTTGTTTCTCTTATATGTCTGAGTCTAGTCCGATAATAGGTAACTAGTTCGCCAGTCTCCAAGGTAAATGCTCCCAAAGGAATCTGATCTCCAAGTGGCGCTATAGGAGAAATCTCTATCGCCACGAGCAAATCTTTTCTATTACCACAAATAATTCTTCAATGGTACACAGCGGTAGCTAGCAACCTAGTAAGAGATGATTACACCCCATAGTAAATGCTAAAGTAATCCATAACTCCTGTAAAAAGAGTCAGATCAAAACAAAAAGTACACCATTAGAACCGCCTTGTCCAAAACCCCGACAAAAAAAAACTTACCGCCCTTTGGCTTGTATAGCAAAGAAAATATATTGGCTTGAAAATCAAGAAAATTGACTTTAACCACGTTATTCTCCATAAACGGGATATTTTTTTCTTTCTTTATAATAAAAGACGATCATTGGAATAACAAACAATTGTATATATTGGAATTAGCTAGCTACTTGATTTTTAGCGACTCATCTCTCACTATTTCAAAGAAGAAAAAGCTGTAGGGTTTTTCCGGGTCGCAGCGGTAGCTAGCAATCCGGGTTGCAGCGGTAGCTAGCAACCTAGTAAGAGACGATCACGTCCAATGCTAATAAATATAAAAACCCCTAACTCCTAAATAAAGATTCAGATCAAAACAAAAAGTACACCATTAGAACCGCCTTGTCCGAAAACCCTGTATAGTAAAATTTCTGTCCCTTGGCTTGAACAGCAAGGGAAATATATTGGCTTGAAAATCAAGAAAAGTGGCAGCTACTACAACAATCTGCCTAAACGGGATATTTTTTTTTCTTTTTTTCTTTTCCACAGATAGCTTTGCACTGGAACATCGTAGAGACTTGTTCAATGTCTCATTTTAAAGGAAATTAATTGGGTTAAAAACCTTTTGTAACTAAAATAAATTATTTCTAAAAGAGAATAAATTTTTCCACCAAAAACTGCATTTTTGATGTCTTTTCAAGCTGCAGTCTTTCAAACATAATCGTATACGAGCGGTAAGATTTGAACCCTCGCCTCCGAAGAGACTGGTGGCTAACACCAGTGCCTTGGACCACTCTGCCAGGCTGCCTCTCATAAATAAATATATATGTGAATTTGGGTTGCAGCAGTAGCTAGCAACCTAGTAAGAGACGATCAGTCCAATGCTAAGAAATATAACAAAACTCCTAAAAATAGAGTCAAAACAAAACAAAAGTACATCATTAGAACTACCTTGTCTGAACACCCTACTAGATAAATAATGAATGTCATCATAGTTTTATATTAGAGCTATGACGTGAATAGAAAAACACGAAATTATATTCTTGTTTCTGAAGACTTCATGAAATAATACCATTGTGCTATGACTTCATGAAATAAAATCATTACGCTGTGACGTCATACTTAGTTCTTAAGAACGACAAAGATGTAAATTTTCTCATTTGTGAATACATAATGGTTTCAATCAAGAAAGCTGCACGCAAGAAAAACAGTACTACACAGACAACAGAGATAGTATCTTGAAAAGAGAAAAGTAAAGGTATTCAACCGACCAGGCGTATCGAGAAGTAAAAGTTGAGCAGGCTAGACAAAAGATCAAGGAGCTTTATCACAATGATAAACTTTATAGAGAAGCAAGAATTGAGCAGGCAAGACAAAAGAGCAAGGAACGGTATGATAATGATAAAGATTACAGAGAAGCAAGAATTGAGCAGGCTAGACAAAAGATCAAGGAGCGTTATCACAATGATGAATATTACCGAAAAATATATAAGAAAAAAGTTGCTACCAGAGTAATGGGTAGATACTGGGGTGACAAAATCACTAATGAAAATTATAATAAAGATCGAACTCTTCCCTATACTAACTTGTATAGGCAACTTCACTATAGTTAAGATTACAGCATGTATATTATACATCATTATAAATTATAAAAGGTTCAAATGTTCGAAGATTATAGAGTTAAAAATTTTCCCACACCGGGAATCGAACCCGGGCCTGTTAAGTGAAAGTTAACTATCCTAGCCAGTAAACCATATGGGACCATACAGAAGTATGATTTAAGAGCCATATGCATATTATTATTTCACCATACCAATTATAATAAGGCCAAAACAAAATCGTCGTCTTGCAACCTTACTTTTGACACATTAGTTAAATCTTCATCAGACTTAAAAAATGTTTTGCTAGTTTTACATGAAAGAACGAACCTTAGCCCATAGTAGCAGAAATAAGAATATCTAGGTTGCAGCGGTAGCTAGTAACCTATTACATAATACGGGATTAAGTGGTAGCTAGCAACCTAGTAAGAAACGCCAAATTAAAAGATGATCATTAGAAGAACAAACAATTGCTTATATTGGACTTAGTTAGCTGCCTGATTCTTTGAGGTTTTATATAATAAAGAACGACCTCTTGCCTCTACTAAGTTTTATAGGCCACTTAACTATAGTGAAGGCTAGTACAGTTATATTTAAGACCAATATAATAAAATTGTCCATTAAAAGGCGACCATTGGAATAAAAACCCATTACATACATTTGATTTAGCTAGCTATTTGATTGCTTAAGGCTAGTCTCTTACTATTTCAAAGAAGAAAAAGCCATAGGCTTTTTCCTGTTTGTAATCAATTTGAAAGATTTATAATAAATTACTATATAAGAAGCGTCCGAACTGTAAATGTTCTCATTCATAATTACATAATGGTTTCAATCAAGCAAGCTGCACGCAAGTTGAAAAAACAGTACTACACAAACAACAGAGATAGTATCTTGAAAAGAAAAAAACAAAGGTATTCAACCGACCAGGCGTATCGAGAAGTAATCAAACAAAACAGCAAGATGTGGTATCACAATGATGAAGATTATAGACATGCAAAAATTGAGACAGCCAAACAAAAGTTCAAGGAGAGTTATCACAATGATGAAGATTAGCGCATCAAATATAAGAAAAACCAAAAGCAAAGGTATTCAACCGTCCAGGTGTATCGAGAAGTAAAAATTGAGACAACCAAACAAAAGATAAAGGAGCGTTACTGGGGTGACAAAATCTATAATGAAAAAATTAAATTCTCTGCGAGGTTGTACCGAAGAACGCATAAGGACAAAGGGAAAAATTACATTCAGAAATACAAGAAGATGGCAAAAATGCAGGTTGATCTTTGTAAATTGAGAAACATTTTACGCATGTTTTATCGCGATCACGAAAAGTATTCAAAATTACAGATTAAAATTCTCTTTGAAAGAGCGGATGCTGTTGAAAAGTCGGCTAGAAATTCTTTGCCAAAGCTTCATAGTAATATCCAAAATAAATGTTGTCAGTTTAACGAAAAGCTTCCAAGGTATGGATTGGCAACTGCGGAACAATTTATAGATGCAATGGAAAATGTTTGACAACACAGTGAATATGCGGAGGCGTACTTCTTAGAAAATTCGTATATTAATTTTGGAAGGAGCAATTGCAGTTATGTAGCAGCAATAAAAATATATATACAGGCATACCTATCAACAGCGAAGGAAAAGCAATGTTTTTCAATTATGGCGAAAACGAGCCTGTTAGGGTTATTAGTAAATGTGTTTGTAAGACTAATGATTTAGAACAAATTCCTGCAACACCGACTCAAGAAAAAAGCATTTCTAACTGTGTTTTAAACAGTCCTTTTAGTTCTACTGAATATTTGGAAAAAAATTCTCTGTGTAGTAGAACAAACTGTCCTGAAAAGTACGAGACAACTATTGAAAAATGCTCTAAAACTAGATTTGACAAGGAAATTATGATGGCTGAAGTCACCTATACCAATCTGAGTAAACATTCAAAGCCAAAAATTGGGCAGCAGGTTACTTGGCAATGTCACCCTGATATCTGCAAGCTCTATCCGACGGATATTGAATTATGTCAAATTCTTTTTGATATCCTTGAAAATAATGTAGCATTAAAATTTTCAACTGACAAAGTGGTTAATTTCTACCTTGGTGGCTTGGATTATTGTGAAATCAATTACAGGGACACAAGAAAGCATGGGCATTCGTTATACTGTAGCCCAAATGAGGGATGTCAGAGCTATTTGCGTTCTCTAAGGGCACTAGCTCCACATTTTCCTGTCTTGAACTGTTTCATTAATAGCGTATATAAGGCAGTATCAAAATGTAAGATTATACAACATATTAATCTACTAAAAGTCGAGGGATCGTACAAGGAACTAAGTCATTACATAGAAGAAGTGTCAAGTAGACTCTGTCGTAATAATAGTCAAGACTTCATTTACGGTGATAGCAATATTAGAGTTTCTGTGGATGAAAATACAATAATAAATTATTTGGTGAGAGCCTTGATAAGGTAGCTATATAATAAGGAACGACCTCTTGCCTATACTAAATTCTATAGGCCACTTAACTATAGTATAGGTTAGTTTTCTAACCAGAAAATCTGGATAAGATACAGGAAGCAACAGCGGCATATCATTTAAGATCGATCGTTACCACATAATGTTTTGAACTCAAATCCTTCTTAGCAAAATGACAAGTTCATCTCCACAGTACCGTGGTAACTGCTAATAAAAATATACCATTCAGTATATGGTGTTTATAAGAAGGAACGAACTCTTGCCTATAATAGATCAGATCCTAAACTTAATTATAGATAATTATATGGTTTTATTGGTAGCTGAATTACAAATTGTAAGAAAACGACCCCGGCTGGATTTGAACCACCATCCTCTCGGTTAACGGCCGATTGCGCTAGCTACTTGGACTATGACGTCATTATTTAAAGTTGTAAAATTAACAATATGATACATAACTGATATGATACATAATGATACGAAAAAGCCTTAGTCTTTTTTAATAATATATTAATAATGACGGTATTTCTAATGACCATATCAGAATTAACACAAAGAATGGTAAGGAATGAACTATAGACCAAAAAATACATCTGTCAAACAGTTCATGGCTTAAAACTGTATAGTAAGAGCAACCCGGCTCAATAGTGACCAAAACTCTAAAAAAAGGAATTTTGATACAAAGAGATAAAAGAGCCCATGGAACAAAATGTAGCCCATGGTAACTGAAGTATTAAAAGGAATCGTTATATGGAGGATGATGCAACACATACTAATCTTTAGATAAGATAGTATAGCATAAAATAATTTTAATTATCCAGGTTGCAGCGGTAGCTAGCAACCTAGTAAGAGACGATCACGTCCAATGTTAAGAAATATAAAAACCCATAGCTCCTGAAAAAGGAGGCAGATCAAAGCAAAAAGTACACAAATAGAACCGTTTTGTTCGAAACCCCAGAATAGGAAACTTTCTGTCATTTCGCTTGAACAGCAAGGGAAATATATTGGCTTGAAAATCAAGAAAATTGACTTTAACCACGTTATTCTCCACAAACGGCATATTTTTTTCCACAGATAGCTTGGCACTGGAACATCGTAGAGAGTTATTCAATACCTCATTTTAAAGGAAATTAATTCGGTTAAATATCTTTTGTAACTCAAATAAATTATTTCCAAGACAGAATAAATTTCTTCACTAAAAACTGCATTTTTGATGTCTTTCCATACTGCAGTCTTTTCAAAGATATTTGATTTTTGTACATAAATCATAATCGTATACCAGCGGTAAGATTTGAAACCATTTACAGTAAAGAACGAACCTTAGCCCATAGTCAAAGATGATCATTAGAAGAACAAACCATTGCATACATTGGACTTAGTTAGATGCCTGATTTTTTTAGAGTTATCCGGGTTGCAGCGGTAGCTAGCAACCAGTAAGAGACGATCACGTCCAATGTTTCCGGGTTGCAGCGGTAGCTAGCAACCTAGTAAGAGACGATCACCTCCAATGTTAAGAAATATAAAAATCCATAGTTCCTAACAGAGGAGTCAGATCAAAACAAAAAGTACACCATTAGAACCGCCTTGCCTTTTCCAAAACCCCTATATAGGAAACGTTCTGTCCCTTGGGTTGAACAGCAAGGGAAATATATTGGCTTGAAAATCAAGAAAAGTGGCAGCTACTACAACATTCTGCCTAAACAGGATATTTTTTTCTGTTTTTTTTTCTTTTTTTCTTTTCCACAGATAGCTTGGCACTGGAACATCGTAGAGGGTTGTTCAATAGCTCATTTTAAAGGAAATTAATTGGTTTAAAAATCTATAGTAACTAATCCGGGTTGCAGCGGTAGCTAGCAACCTAGTAAGAGACGATCACGTCCAATGTTAAGAAATATAAAAACCCATAGTTCCTAACGAAGGAGTCAGATCAAAACAAAAAGTACATCATTAGAACTGCCTTGTCCGAAACCCCTGTATAGGAAACTTTCTGTCCCTTGGCTTGAATAGCAAGGGAAATATATTGGCTTGAAAAACAAGAAAATTGACTTTAACCACGTTATTCTCCACAAACGGGATATTTTTTTCTCTTTTCTTTTTTTTTGTATCCAGAGATAGCTTGGCACTGGAACATCGTAGAGGGTTGTTCAATAGCTCATTTTAAAGGAAATTAATTGGGTTAAAAAACTATAGTAACTAAAATAAATTATTTCTAAAAGAGAATAAATTTTTCCACCAAAAACTGCATTTTCAATGTCTTTTCACACTGCAGTCTTTCAAACATAATCGCATACCAGCGTTAAGATTTGAACCCACACCTCCGAAGAGACTGGTGGCTAACATCAGTGTCTGGACCACTCGGCCAGGCTGCCTCTCATAAATAAATATATATGTGAATTTGGGTTGCAGCAGTAGCTAGCAACCTAGTAAGAGACGATCAGTCCAATGCTAAGAAATGTAACAAAACTCCCAAAAATACAATCAGATCAAAACAAAAGTACATCATTAGAATTACCTTGTCTGAATCCCTACTAGATAAATAATTAATGTCATCATAGTTTTATATTAGAGCTATGACGTGAATAGAAAAACACGAAATTATATTGTTGTTTCTGATGACGTCATGAAATAGTATCATTGCGCCATGACGTCAATAAAATCATTACGCCGTGACGTCATAATTACTACTTAAGAACGAGAAAGATGTAATTTCTCTCATTCTGGATTAGATAATGATTAGATCAAAGCAAGCTATACGTAAGTTAAAAAAAGTACTACAAAAACAACAGAGATAGTAACTTGAAAAGAAAAAAGCAAAGGTATTCAACCGACCAGGCGTATCGAGAAGTAATAATTGAGAGAGCAAAACAAAGGTATTCAACCGACCAGGTGTATCGAGAAGTAATAATTGAGAGAGCAAAACAAAACAGCAAGATGTGTTATCACAATGATGAAGATTATAGACATGCAAAAATTGAGACAGCCAAACAAAAGTTCAAGGAGAGTTATCACAATGATGAAGATTACCGCATCAAATATAAGAAAAACCAAAAGCAAAGGTATTCAACCGTCCACGTGTATCGAGAAGTAAAAATTGAGACAACCAAACAAAAGATCAAGGAGCGTTACTGGGGTGACAAAATCTATAATGAAAAAATTAAATTCTCTTTGAGGTTGTACCGAAGAACGCATAAGGACAAAGGGAAAAATTACATTCAGAAATAAAAGAAGATGGAAAATATGCAGGCTGATCTTTGTAAATTGAGAAACATTTTACGCATGTTTTATCGGGATCACGAAAAGTATTCAAAATTACAGATTAAAATTCTCTTTGAAAGAGCGGATGCTGTTGAAAAGTCGGCTAGAAATTCTTTGGCAAAGCTTCATAGTAATATCCAAAAGAAATGTTGTCAGTTTAACGAAAAGCTTCCAAGGTATGGATTGGCAACTGCGGAACAGTTTATAGATGCAATGGAAAATTTTAGACAACACAGTGAATATACGGAGGCGTACTTCTTAGAAAATTCGTATATTAATTTTGGAAGGAGCAATTTCAGTTTATGTAGCAGCAATAAAAATATATATACAAGCATACCTATCACCAGCGAAGGAAAAGCAATGTTTTTCAATTATGGCGAAAACGAGCCTGTTAGGGTTATTAGTAAATGTGTTTGTAAGACTAATGATTTAGAACAAATTCCTGGAACACCGACTCAAGAAAAAAGCATTTCTAAGTGTGTTTCAAACAGTTCTTTTAGTTCTACTGAATATTTGGCAAAAAACTCTCTGTGTAGTAGAACAAACTGTCCTGAAAAGTACGAGACAACTATTGAAAAATGCTCTAAAACTAGATCTGACAAGGAAATTATGATGGCTGAAGTCACTTATAACAATCTGAGCAAACATTCAAAACCAAAAATTGGGCAGCAGGTTACTTGGCAATGTCACCCTGATATCTGCAAGCTCTATCCGACGGATATTGAATTATGTCAAATTCTTTTTGATATCCTTGAAAATAATATAGCATTAAAATTTTCAGCTGACAAAGTGGTTAATTTCTACCTTGGTGGCTTGGATTATTGTGAAATCAATTACAGGGACACAAGATTGCATGGGCATTCGTTATACTGTAGCCCAAATGAGGGATGTCAGAGCTATTTGCGTTCTCTAAGGGCACTAGCTCAACATTTTCCTGTCTTGAACTGTTTCATTAATAGCGTATATAAGGCAGTATAAAATGTAAGATTATACAACATATTAATCTACTAAAAGTCGAGGGCTCGTACAAGGAACTAAGTCATTACATAGAAGAAGTGTCAAGTAGACTCTGTCGTAATAATAGTCAAGACTTCATTTACGGTGATAGCAATATTAGAGTTTCTGTGGATGAAAATACAATAATACAATTATTTGGTGAGAGCCTTGATAAGGTTATAAGAGTCTAAGATCCCTTTCACATAAGAAAGGTTTTGATGTAATGATGGCCACGATTTTAGAACACCTACAACAGGACATACCCAAAGATGATAGAGAACAACTAATTCAATGTACAGGTTGGAAAGAGGATGTCATAGATTCATTCTTTGTCTGTGATTACTGTGCTGGGAAAATGTTGAAAAGTCAGGAGAATGTCCGATCAGTATTAAATAACCTTCATATAGACTGTACACCGGAATGTATAAAGTGTTTAAATAATTTTGAAATGGCAATGATTCGATTTGTAATGCCTTGTCTTACGATCGTCAGATTAGGGCAAGTAACTGCATTGAAGAGACCTAGAACAGAACTTGTTGACGCTTATAAGGGGAGAATAGTATATCTACCTGTTGATGTGCAAGCAAATGCAGATATTCAGCCTGAAAAACTTCTTAACATTGATAGTTTTGTAGTCATTGTCAATGGTCAGCCTACTTACAACAAGAATGTTTGGACTGCACTAATAGATCTGAGAAAAGTCCATGAAGCACTGTTGTGGTTAAGAGAGAACAACAGTCTCAATAAGACAATACATGCATACACCCTAGAAGATTTAAATAAAATACTTGAAGCACGTCTTGCTGAAAAAGTGGTTGGTGTTGATAATTTACCTGAAATACCGGAAGCTGCAATCCTTCAGAAACTGACAGAAAGCGCAAAATCTACATTGATTGAACATTTTTCTGTCCAGCCTCTCAATTCAGCGGTTCCAAAAGACTTCATTGAAGATTTTAAGCAGATGAAAGATCTTGGTAATTTCAAATCAAGAAACTAAAAGGTGAGAGCGAAGACTTATTTCAGGAAGAACTTGATCTAAAAGTGTTTCCAAATCTTTTCCCGAAAGGCAAATATGGCTTGCGTGACAAGGCAAGACCATTTCGGATTAGGAATGGAGAATATTTTAAATCAAGGCTTCTTAGCAGACATACTAAGTTTCATCTTGACAAACACTTTCTTTTTCACAGCTTCCAATTGCAAGAATTCTCTTACATGTGTAATAGCGTCGGTCATATGTTGCAGACTGTGAAACCAAATCAAAATGCTCGTCAATTTATAGACAGGCTTCATTCACGTGAGGGAGAGATGGAAGCGACTTTGTTTTCTGTTCAATCAAAAATCAGAGGATCTCAGCAGTATTTTCAATTTCTTTCCTATAAAGTAAAGTCAATGATTGAGCAATTGGGTCCACCGACTTTGTTTCTGACAGTTTCATGTGCTGAGTGGTACTCTCCTGAATTTATTGACTATTTACGGACTGTCCATAAGAACTTACCTGGTGTGGCAAAAATGACCCCAGCACAGTTGCCGTGGCTAGATCCAATTGCAGTTTCCATGCACTTTGACAAAAGATGGACACCTATATTTAATGAGCTAATTTGTTCAAAGACAAATCCTTTCTTTGGTAAAATTAAGGATCATTTCTGGCGTATCGAGTATCAGAAACGAGGTGCGCCTCATGTACACTGTGTGTTGTGGATTGAAGATGCTCCTATTATTGGAAAATCAACAGCGTCTGAAGTGATTCAGTATATCAATAGTATTATAACTTGTGAAATACCAAATAGATTGACTAGTCGAACTCTTCACAAACTGGTCAAAGACCATCAAGTGCACCGCTAATAAATACTGTCAAAGAAAATATAAGAGAAAAAGAGGAAGATGGGTTAAGTATTGTAAGTTTGGCTTTCCTCGTCCTACAAAGGAACGAACAGAATTATATGACATCCTTGACTGCTTGGCTCATGGTACAAACCATAAAAAGCCAAGAAAAAGAATATATCATCTGCTTCGAAGAGATGACGAGCGTTATATAATGACTATTCTCCTGCGTTACTTATTGCTAATCAAGCAAACATTGATGTTCAATATATTGGCCATTTGGGCTCTAAATTACCGTATTACATTACCGATTACATGACAAAAGCAGAGAGTGTCGAAATAGAAGCAATGTGGGAGGAAGTAAATAATGCATGCAAAATTCTTGGTCAACGAACTATGTCCTACTTGTTGAAGTCCATAAAAACCCGTCAAGTTGGAGCAGTTGAAGCTGCTGATAGGCTTCTTGGTACTAAATTGTATAGTATTTCTAGGCAATTTAGATATATTGACCTTGCGAAAAAGAGCGAGGTGAAGAGGACACTGAGAAGGTATGAGGAGCTTGAAATGCTTGCTAAAAACGATCCACAAAGTAGTGGTTTGTAGATTGCCCACTTGGTTATTGATATCAACCCTAAAAGACCGGAACATATGGAAAATATCAGTCTTTTTCAGTTATTGTCTTGGTATGAACGGGAGCGTAATGGTACTGATAATATGATGTTAACTGACGGGTCCTTCTACCTCAGAAAAAGGCTTTTTAAACCGTATATCATGCAGCACAGAAAGGTAAACCCATTTGAAACTGACGAGAAGAAAAATGCTTACTATGGAGATCTTTTAAAATTGTTTAAACCTTGGAGAAATGAAAATGAACTAGTAGTAAGTGGAAATAGCAACTACAAAACCTACTGTATTGAAAGTGTAAACTATCCCGACATGGTAGCTTACCACGAAAAATTTGTTGTTAAGAGGAAAAGCGATATAGAATTTGAAGAAAGGGTCCGAGAACGTGCAAAAGAAATTCTGAAGGCAGAAAATATTGATAAAAACATTGAAGATGACCCGGAAAATGCAATTCAGGGAGGAGTCATTGACAGAGCAGCAGATGCTATGGAGGATTTGTTAGACGCAAAAAAACAGATTTTAAATGGTGACACCGAAGACAGGCTGAAAAATGATTATGAGTCACTCAATATTGATCAAAAGAGAGTTGTTGACAAAATTTTAGACTCAGTTACCAAGCGCAATGGTGCAACATCTTTGAAGTTGATTGTATCTGGATGTGGGGGTACAGGAAAATCTAGGGTTATCAGTGTCATGAGAAGACTACTTTGCAACAAGTTCAAGAATGAAGATTGTCTCGTTGTAGTTATGGCACCTACTGGTATTGCTGCACATAGCATAAATGGTTTAACAATACATAGTTGTTTAAGTTTAGCTATTGATCAGGAAAACACCACAAAATACACACCTCTCTCCACTGAAAAACTTCTTACTTTGAGAAAGACACTTAAGGAGACAAGACTTTTTATTATTGATGAAATTAGTATGGTTTCGTCTCTTCTTTTTACAGTAAAGAACGATCTCTCGCCAATAGTAACTGATATACGGTGGCTCCAGGGGTAGCTACAAGTACATAAAAGGATCGATATGGTTCATCTTAAATGCAGAATATGTAAGTTTCATCAGATAATATTTCATGATCAAGATTGATCAATGACGTCATTATCATATCCGGGTTGTAGCGGTAGCTAGCAACGTAGTAAGAGACGATCATGTCCAATGTTAAGAAATATAAAAACCCATAGCTCCTAAAAAAGGAGTCAGATCAAAACAAAAAGTACACTATTAGAACCGCCTTATCCGAAAGCCCTGTATAGTAAAATTTCTGTCCCTTGGCTTGAACAGCAAGGGAAATATATTGGCTTGAAAATCAAGAAAAGTGGCAGCTACTACAACATTCTGCCTAAACTGGATATTTTTTTTCTTTCTTTTCCAGAGATAGCTTGGCACTGGAACATCGTAGAGAGTTACATTAAGGAACAAACTGTAACCCATAGTAACTGAAGTATTAAATCAAACAGTTCGTGGTCCTAATAAAGAACTGTAACGGTACATTTTAAATAACAACAAAAGGGGACTTTAGTCATTACTACTGCTACTACTAACAACTCCCTGCAGAATCAAGCCATTTTAGGCAAAAAACAATCGCTTTAGCGATTTTAATTGAATCATGGCTCAAATTAGCTGAAACCTAGTAAAGAATCCGGATTGCAGCGGTAGCTAGCAGCCTAGTTACATTAAAAGACAATCATTGGAATAATCCGGGTTGCAGCGGTAGCTAGCAACCTAGTAAGAGACGATCACGTCCAATGTTAAGAAATATAAAAACCCATAGTTCCTAACAGAGGAGTCAGATCAAAACAAAAAGTACACCATTAGAACCGCCTTGTCCGAAACCCCTGTATAGGAAACTTTCTGTCCCTTGGCTTGAACAGCAAGGGAAATATATTGGCTTGAAAATCAAGCAAATTGACTTTTACCACGTTATTCTCCCCAAACGGGATATTTTTTTCTTTTTTCTTTCTTTTCCAGAGATAGCTTGGCACTGGAACATCGTAGAGGGTTGTTCAATAGCTCATTTTAAAGTAAATTAATTGGGTTAAAAACCTTTTGTAACTAAAATAAATTATTTCTAAAAGAGAATAAATTTTTCCACCAAAAACTGCATTTTCGATGTCTTTTCACACTCCAGTCTTTCAAACATTATACCAGCAGTAAGATTTGAACCCACGCCTCCGAAGAGACTGGTGGCTAACACCAGTGCCTTGGACCACTCGGCCAGGCTGCCTCTCATAAATAAATATATATGTGAATTTGGTTTGCAGCAGTAGCTAGCAACCTAGTAAGAGATGATCAGTCCAATGCTAAGAAATATAACAAAACTCCTAAAAATAGAGTCAGATCAAAACAAAAGTACATCATTAGAATTACCTTGTCTGAAACCCTACTAGATAAATAATGAATGTCATCATAGTTTTATATTAGAGCTATGACGTGAATAGAAAAACATGAAATTATATTGTTGTTTCTGAAGACGTCATGAAATAATATCATTGCTCTATGACGTCAACAAAATCATTACGCTGTGACGTCATAATTACTACTTAAGAACTACAAAGATGAAAATGTTCTCATTCATAATTACATAATGGTTTCAATCAAGCAAGTCGCACTCAAGTTGAAAAAACAGTACTACACAAACAACAGAGATAGTATCTTGAAATTATAATAAAGATCGAACTCTTCCCTATACTAACTTGCATACGCAACTTCACTATAGTTAAGATTACAGTATTTATATTATGCATCATTATAAATTATAAAAGGTTCAAATGTTCGAAGATTATAGAGTTAAAAATTTTCCCACCCCGGGAATCGAACCCGAGCCTGTTAAGTTAAATTACAATAAAGAACGACCTCTTGCCTATACTAAATTTTATACGTTATCCGGGTTGCAGCGGTAGCTAGCAACCTAGTAAGAGACGATCACCTCCAATGTTAAGAAATATAAAACCCCCCAACTCCTAAAAAAAGAGTCAGATCAAAACAAAAAGTACACCATTAGAACCGCCTTATCCGAATCCTCTATAAAAAAAACTTACCGCCCTTTGGCTTGAATAACAAAGAAAATATATTGGCTTGAAAATCAAGAAAATAGACTTTTACTACGTTATTCTCCAAAAACGGGATATTTTTTTCTTTTTTCTTTTCCACAGATAGCTTGGCACTGGAACATCGTAGAGGGTTGTTCAATAGCTCATTTTAAAGGAAATTAATTGGGTTATTACATAAAGGACGAATATAGCTCATCATAAATGGTGTTTGTTTACATTAAAAGACGATCACTGAAATAACAAACCAGTCCATACATTGGACTTAGTTAGCTACTTGATTAATTGAGTTTCGTCTCTTACTATTTAAAAGAAGAAAAAGCCGTAGGCTTTTTCCTGTTTGTATTTATAGTTAAAAAACGAACTCAAGTCCAAAGAAACTGAACACTGTGGTTCATTCATATTATCTTCATTATTTTAGCTAGAATGTAAATAAACAAGTTTCTTTTTTAAATTTTAAATTGAAAAGATAGTGCTTTTAATTCAACATATTATTT
This sequence comes from Artemia sp. Qi Xiang Cuo, assembly GCF_049724085.1. Lineage (NCBI taxonomy): Eukaryota > Metazoa > Arthropoda > Branchiopoda > Anostraca > Artemiidae > Artemia > Artemia sp. Qi Xiang Cuo. The sequence goes on along the minus strand of NC_142797.1, from coordinate 49,116,007 downwards.
ACATTAAAAGACGATAACTGAAATAACAAACCATTCCATACATTGGACTTTGTTAGCTACTTGATTGTTTGAGTTTCGTCTCTTACTATTTAAAAGAAGAAAAAGCCGTAGGCTTTTTCCTGTTTGTATTTATAGTTAAAAAAGAACTCAAGTCCAAGGAAACTGAACCCTGTGGTTCATTCATATTATCTTCATTATTTTAGCTAGAATGTAAATAAACAAGTTTCTTTTTTATCCGGGTTGCAGCGGTAGCTAGCAACCTAGTAAGAGACGATCACCTCCAATGTTAAGAAATATAAAACCCCCCAACTCCTAAAAAAAGAGTCAGATCAAAACAAAAAGTACACCATTAGAACCGCCTTGTCCGAATCCTCTATAAAGGAAACTTACCGCCCTTTGGCTTGAATAACAAAGAAAATATATTGGCTTGAAAATGAAGAAAATAGACTTTTACCACGTTATTCTCCACAAATGGGATATTTTTTTCTTTCTTTTCCACAGATAGCTTGGCACTGGAACATCGTAGAGAGTTGTTCAATGGCTCATTTTAAAGGAAATCTCTAGATCTAGCGCTATTTGTACTTAATTTTTTTTTTTTTAATTAATTTTTTTTACGAAAAACTTAATTTTTTATATACAATATTAAACAATGACGTCATAGTCTGGATCATCGAATTAAAGCTGAAACTAAGTAAAGAACAATTATGCCTCCATATATTCACAGTGATCTATAAAATTTCCCATTACATCTATAAACTGTTCCACAGTTGCTGGTTCATACCTTGGAAGCTTTTCACTAAACATGCAACATTTCTTTTGGATATTACTATGAAGTTTTGCGAAAGCATCTCTAGCTGACTTTTCAACAAAATCCATTCTTTCAGAGATAATTTTAATCTTTAATTTTGAATATTTTTCGTAATCCCGGTAAAAAATTCGTAAAATTTTTCTAAATTTACTAAGATCAGTCAGCATTGTTGCCATGTTTTTGGACTTCCGAATATAATTTTTAATTTTGCCCGTATGCGTTCTTTCCAGGTTGTGTAAACTGCAAAATAGCCATGGTATCCGAGCAATAGTTTGAATATTTCAATTCAAGCTAGAAAAATACCTGAAAATGTTAAAATTAGTTTTATTTTTAGTTAGGTTCTAACTACCCGATGTGGAATTTACTATGTATTTTCAGACCAAAAAATTCAATTTTTTAATATATTTCATTTTTCAGTTTAGAATCGCTAAATTTATTATGTGAACTGCAAAAATATTTATGATATATGAGCAATAATTTTAATCTTTTAATTCAAACCAACAAAATACCTGAAAATTTAAAAATTAGTTTAATTTTTTGTTAGGTTATGGGTACATGATACGAGTCTTAAAAAGTTTCAATTAGATGAGAATATTATTTCTTGTTTTGTAATAAGATGCGTTCTAATAGAGTTATACGTAATTTAAAAAACATTACTATACAAAAAACAGAGACAACATCTTGAAAAGAGAAAAGCAAAGGTATTCAACCGACAAGGCGTATCGATATGCGAAAATTGAGAGAGCCAAACAAAAGAGTAAGGAACGGTATGATAACGATAAAGATTACCGAAACAAACATAAGAAAAAAGTTGCTACCAGAATAATGGGTAGATACTGGGGTGACAAAAGCTATAATGAAAAAATTAAATTCTCTGCGAGGTTGTACCGAAGAACGCATAAGGACAAAGGGAAAAATTACATTCAGAAATACAAGAAGATGGCAAAAATGAAGGCTGATCTTTGTAAATTGAGAAACATTTTACGCATGTTTTATCGGGATCATGAAAGGTATTCAAAATTACAGATTAAAATTCTCTTTGAAAGAGCGGATGCTGTTGAAAAGTCGGCTAGAAATTCTTTGGCAAAGCTTCATAGTAATATCCAAAACAAATGTTGTCAGTTTAACGAAAAGCTTCCAAGGTATGGATTGGCAACTGCATAACAGTTTATAGATGCAATGGAAAATGTTCGACAACACAGTGAATATACGGAGGCGTACTTCTTAGAAAATTCGTATATTAATTTTGGAAGGAGCATCCGGGTTGCAGCGGTAGCTAGCAACCTAGTAAGAGACGATCACGTCCAATGTTAAGAAATATAAAAACCCATAGTTCCTAACAGAGGAGTCAGATCAAAACAAAAAGTACACCATTAGAACCGCCTTGTCCGAAACCCCTGTATAGGATACTTTCTGTCCCTTGGCTTGAACAGCAAGGGAAATATATTGGCTTGAAAATCAAGCAAATTGACTTTTACCACGTTATTCTCCCCAAACGGGATATTTTTTTCTTTTTTCTTTCTTTGGCACTGGAACATCGTAGAGGGTTGTTCAATAGCTCATTTTAAAGTAAATTAATTGGGTTAAAAACCTTTTGTAACTAAAATAAATTATTTCTAAAAGAGAATAAATTTTTCCACCAAAAACTGCATTTTCGATGTCTTTTCACACTCCAGTCTTTCAAACATTATACCAGCAGTAAGATTTGAACCCACGCCTCCGAAGAGACTGGTGGCTAACACCAGTGCCTTGGACCACTCGGCCAGGCTGCCTCTCATAAATAAATATATATGTGAATTTGGGTTGCAGCAGTAGCTAGCAACCTAGTAAGAGATGATCAGTCCAATGCTAAGAAATATAACAAAACTCCTAAAAATAGAGTCAGATCAAAACAAAAGTACATCATTAGAATTACCTTGTCTGAAACCCTACTAGATAAATAATGAATGTCATCATAGTTTTATATTAGAGCTATGACGTGAATAGAAAAACATGAAATTATATTGTTGTTTCTGAAGACGTCATGAAATAATATCATTGCTCTATGACGTCAACAAAATCATTACGCTGTGACGTCATAATTACTACTTAAGAACTACAAAGATGAAAATGTTCTCATTCATAATTACATAATGGTTTCAATCAAGCAAGTCGCACGCAAGTTGAAAAAACAGTACTACACAAACAACAGAGATAGTATCTTGAAAAGAGAAAAGCAAAAATATTCAACCGACCAGGCGCATCGAGAAGTAAAAATTGAGAGAGCAAAACAAAACAGCAAGATGTGTTATCACAATGATGAAGATTATAGACATGCAAAAATTGAGACAGCCAAACAAAAGATCAAGGAGAGTTATCACAATGATGAAGATAACCGCATCAAATATAAGAAAAACCAAAAGCAAAGGTATTCAACCGTCCAGGTGTATCGAGAAGCAAAAATTGAGACAGCCAAACAAAAGATCAAGGAGCGTTACTGGGGTGACAAAATCTATAATGAAAAAATTAAATTCTCTGCGAGGTTGTACCGAAGAACGCATAAGGACAGAGGGAAAAATTACATTCAGAAATACAAGAAGATGGCAAAAATGCAGGCTGATCTTTGTAAATTGAGAAACATTTTACGCATGTTTTATCGGAATCAAGAAAAGTATTCAAAATTACAGATTAAAATTCTCTTTGAAAGAGCGGATGCTGTTGAAAAGTCGGCTAGAAATTCTTTGGCAAAGCTTCATAGTAATATCCAAAAGAAATGTTGTCAGTTTAATGAAAAGCTTCCAAGGTATGGATTGGCAACTGTGGAACAGTTTATAGATGCAATGGAAAATGTTCGACAACACAGTGAATATACGGAGGCGTACTTCTTAGAAAATTCGTATATTAATTTTGGAAGGAGCAATTGCAGTTTATGTAGCAGCAATAAAAATATATATACAAGCATACCTATCAACGGCGAAGGAAAAGCAATGTTTTTCAATTATGGCGAAAACGAGCCTGTTAGGGTTATTAGTAAATGTGTTTGTAAGACTAATGATTTAGAACAAATTCCTGGAACACCGACTCAAGAAAAAAGCATTTCTAACTGTGTTTTAAACAGTTCGTTTAGTTCTACTGAATATTTGGCAAAAAATTCTCTGTGTAGTAGAACAAACTGTCCTGAAAAGTACGAGACAACTATTGAAAAATGCTCTAGAACTAGATCTGACAAGGAAATTATGATGGCTGAAGTCACCTATAACAATCCGAGTAAACATTCAAAACCAAAAATTGGGCAGCAGGTTACTTGGCAATGTCACCCTGATATCTGCAAGCTCTATCCGATGGATATTGAATTATGTCAAATTCTTTTTGATATCCTTGAAAATAATATAGTATTAAAATTTTCAACTGACATAGTGGTTAACTTCTCCCTTGGCGGCTTGGATTATTGTGAAATCAATTACAGGGACACAAGAAAGCATGGGCATTCGTTATACTGTAGCCCAAATGAGGGATGTCAGAGCTATTTGCGTTCTCTAAGGGCACTAGCTCCACATTTTCCTGTCTTGAACTGTTTCATTAATAGCGTATATAAGGCAGTATCAAAATGTAAGATTATACAACATATTAATCTACTAAAAGTCGAGGGTTCGTACAAGGAACTAAGTCATTACATAGAAGAAGTGTCAAGTAGACTCTGTCGTAATAATAGTCAAGACTTCATTTACGGTGATAGCAATATTAGAGTTTCTGTGGATGAAAATACAATAATAAAATTATTTGGTGAGAGCCTTGATAAGGTAGCTAACGTCAGGGATGTATACCCCACAATGCATTGTGACAGTTGTGAGCAGATAAAGACAAAATACCAATTGAAGAGTCTAAGATCCCTTTCAAATAGTAAAGGTTTTGATGTAATGATGGCCACGATTTTAGAACACCTACAACAGGACATACCCAAAGATGACAGAGAACAACTAATTCAATGTACAGGTTGGAAAGAGGATGTCATAGATTTATTCTTTGTCTATGATTACTGTGCTGGGAAAATGTTGAAAAGTCAGGAGAATGTCCGATCAGTATTAAATAACCTTCATATAGACTGTACACCGGGATGTATAAAGTGTTTAAATAATTTTGAAATGGCAATGATTCGATTTGTTATGCCTTGTCTTACGATCGTCAGATTAGGGCAAGTAACTGCATTGAAGAGACCTAGAACAGAACTTGTTGGCGCTCTTAAGGGGAGAATAGTATATCTACCTGTTGATGTGCAAGCCAATGCAGATATTCAGCCTGAAAAACTTCCTAACATTGATAGTTTTGTAGTCATTGTCAACGGTCAGCCTACTTACAACAAGAATGTTTGGACTGCACTAATAGATCTGAGAAAAGTCCATGAAGCACTGTTGTGGTTAAGAGAGAACAACAGTCTCTATAAAACAATACATGCATACACCCTAGAAGATTTAAATAAAATACTTGAAGCACGTCTTGCTGAAAAAGCGGTTGGTGTTGATAATTTACCTGAAATACCGGAAGCTGCAATCCTTCAGAAACTGACAGAAAGCGCAAAATCTACATTGGTTGAACATTTTTCTGTCCAGCCTCTCAATTCAGCGGTACCAAAAGACTTCATTGAAGATTTTAAGCAGATGAAAGATCTTGGTACTGACCAATTTCAAATCAAGAAACTAAAAGGTGAGAGCGAAGACTTATTTCAGGAAGAACTTGATCTAAAAGTGTTTCCAAATCTTTTCCCGAAAGGCAAATATGGCTTGCGTGACAAGGCAAGACCATTTCGGATTAGGAATGCAGAATATTTTAAATCAAGGCTTCTTAGCAGACATACTAAGTTTCGTCTTGACAAACACTTTCTTTTTCACAGCTTCCAATTGCAAGAATTCTCTTACATGTGTAATAGCGTCGGTCATATGTTGCGGAATGTGAAACCAAATCAAAATGCTCGTCAATTTATAGACAGGCTTCTTTCCCGTGATGGAGAGATGGAAGCGACTTTGTTTTCTGTTCAATCAAAAATCAGAGGGTCTCAGCAGTATTTTCAATCTCTTTCCTATAAAGTAAAGTCAATGATTGAGCAATTGAGTCCACCGACTTTGTTTCTGACAGTTTCATGTGCTGAGTGGTACTCTCCTGAATTTATTGAATATTTACAGACTGTCCATAAGAACTTACCTGGTGTGGCAAAAATGACCCCAGCAGAGTTGACGTGTCTAGATCCAATTGCAGTTTCCATGCACTTTGACAAAAAATGGACACCTATATTTAATGAACTAATTTGTTCAAAGACAAATCCTTTGTTTGGTAAAATTAAGGATCATTTCTGGCGTATCGAGTATCAGAAACGAGGTGCGCCTCATGTACACTGTGTGTTGTGGATTGAAGATGCTCCTATTATTGGGAAATCAACAGCGTCTGAAGTGATTCAGTATATCAATAGTATTATAACTTGTGAAATACCAAATAGATTGACTAGTCCAACTCTTCACAAACTGGTCAAAGACCATCAAGTGCACCGCTGTAATAAATACTGTCAAAGAAAGTATAAGAGAAAAAGAGGAAGATGGGTTACGTATTGTAAGTTTAGGTGCAGTAGGTACCTCTTGCCTATATTAAATTTTATACGCCACTTAATTATAGTATATGTTAGTAATTCAACAGATAGCTTGGTACTGGTACATCGTAGAGAGTTGTTCAAAGGCTTATTTTAAAGGAAATTAATGGGCTTAAAAACATTTTGTAATTTTATTTTAAAAGACGGTCCTTAGAAGAACAAACCATTGAATACATTGGACTTAGTTAGCTCCCTTATTCCTTGAGAGTCGTCTCTTACTACTCCAAAGAAGAAAAAGACGTAGGCTTTTTCCTGTTTGTTATCAGGGTTTACATAATCTGGTTTGTTAATCCGGGTTACAATAAAGAACGACACCTAGCCCATGTTAACTGAAATATAAATAGGGATTATTTAATTTCCATCAGTATCATGGCTGTAGAGATGGCTGAAACCTAGTAAAGAGCAAACCATCCGGGTTGCAGCGGTAGCTAGCAACCTAGTAAGAGACGATCACCTCCAATGCTAAGAAATATAAATTACAATAAAAAACGATCATTGGAATAACAAAAATTGCATACCTTTGGAATTAGCTAGCTACTTGATTATTTGAGACTCGTCTCTTACTATTTAAAAGAAGAAAAAGCCGTAGGCTTTTTCCTGTGTGTAATCAGTTTATTATCATAGGCAGCGCGCTTGCACTGCCTGAGTAAAGAACGATGTGGGCACAATGTGTTTTTTTTCCGGGTTGCAGCGATAGCTAGCAACCTAGTAAGAGACGATCACGTCCAATGTTAAGAAATATAAAAACCCATAGTTCCTAACAAAGGAGTCAGATCAAAACAAAAAGTACACCATTAGAACCGCCTTGTCCGAAACCCCTGTATAGGAAACTTTCTGTCCCTTGTCTTGAACAGCAAGGGAAATATATTGGCTTGAAAATCAAGAAAATTGACTTTAACCACGTTATTCTCCCCAAACGGGATATTTTTTTCTCTTTTCTTTTTTTTTCTTTTCCATAGATAGCTTGGCACTGGAACATCGTAGAGGGTTGTTCAATAGCTCAATTTAAAGGAAATTAATTGGGTTAAAAATCTATAGTAACTAAAATAAATTATTTCTAAAAGAGAATAAATTTTTCCACCAAAAACTGCATTTTTGATGTCTTTTCACACTGCAGTCTTTCAAACATAATCGTATACCAGCGGTAAGATTTGAACCCACGCCTCCGAAGAGACTGGTGGCTAACACCAGTGTCTTGGACCACTCGGCCAGGCTGCCTCTCATAAATAAATATATATGTGAATTTGGGTTGCAGCAGTAGCTAGCAACCTAGTAAGAGACGATCAGTCCCATGCTAAGAAATATAACAAAACTCCTAAAAATAGAGTAAGATCAAAACAAAAGTACATCATTAGAACTACCTTGTCTGAAACCCTACTAGATAAATAATAAATGTCGTAGCTTTATATTAGAGCTATGACGTGAATAGAAAAACACGAAATTATATTGTTGTTTCTGATGACGTCATGAAATAATATAATTGCGCCTTGACGTCAATAAAATCATTACGCCGTGACGTCATAATTACTACTTAAGAACGACACAGATGTAAATTCTCTCATTCTTGATTAGAATAATGGTTAGATCGAAGCAAGCTATACGCAATTTGAAAAAACAGTACTACACAAACAACAGAGATAGTATCTTGAAAAGAGAAAAGCAAAGGTATTCAACCGACCAGGCGCATCGAGAAGTAAAAATTGAGAGAGCAAAACAAAGGTATTCAACCGACCAGGCGTATCGAGAAGTAATAATTGAGAGACCAAAACAAAGGTATTCAACCGACCAGGCGTATCGAGAAGTAATAATTGAGAGAGCAAAACAAAACAGCAAGATGTGTTATCACAATGATGAAGATTATAGACATGTTTTTACATTAAAGAACGAACTTTAGTCCATAGTTTATATTAAAGGACGATCATTAGAAAAGCACACCATTGCATATATTGGACTGAGTTAGTTGTTCAATTTAGAATCGCTAATGGTTTACAGTAAGGACCGAAGTCTATCTCATTGTAACTAATGCAACGGGAAAATTATAATAAAGAACGACCTCTTACCTTTACTAAATTTTATACGCCACTAAATTATAGTATAGGTTAGTAATTCAACAGATACCATGGCACTGGAACATTGTAGAGAGTTGTACAATGGCTCATTTTGAAGGAAATTAATGGGGTTAAAAACTTTTTGTAATTAAAACAATTATTTTTATTACATTAAGAAATTTTATATGTTCCTTAATCCGGGTTGCAGCGGTAGCTAGCAACCTAGTAAGAGACGATCACGTCCAATGTTAAGAAATATAAAAACCCCTAACTCCTAAGAAAAGAGTCAGTTCAAAACAAAAATTACACCATTAGAACCACCCTGTCTGGGTTGCAGCGGTAGCTAGTAACCTAGTAAGAGACGATCACGTCCAATGTAAAGAAATATAAAAACCCTTAGTTCCTAACAAAGGAGTCAGATCAAATTCAAAAGTACACCATTAGAACCGCCTTGTCCGAAACCCCTGTATAGGAAACTTTCTGTCCCTTGGCTTGAAACAGCAAGGGAAATATATTGGCTTGAAAATCAAGAAAAGTGGCAGCTATTACAACATTCTGCCTAAACGGGATAGTTTTTTTTCTGTTTTTCTTATTTTCCACAGATAGCTTGGCACTGGAACATCGTAGAGAGTTGTTCAATGGCTCATTTTAAAGTAAATTAATTGGGTTAAAAATCTATAGCAACTAAAATAAATTATTTCTAAAAGAGAATAAATTTTCCCACCAAAAACTGCATTTTTGATGTCTTTTCACACTGCAGTATTTCAAACATTATACCAGCGGTAAGATTTGAACCCACGCCTCCGAAGAGACTGGTGGCTAACAACAGTGCCTTGGACCACTCGGCCAGGCTGCCTCTCATAAATAATATATATGTGAATCTGGGTTGCAGCAGTAGCTAGCAGCCTAGTAAGAGACGATCAGCCTAATGCTAAGAAATATAAAAACCCAAAACTCCTAAAAATAGAGTCAGATCAAAACAAAAGTACATTATTAGAACTACCTTGTCTGAAACCCTACTAGATAAATAATGAATGTCATCATAGTTTTATATCAGAGCTATGACGTGAATAGAAAAACACGACAATATATTGTGGTTTCTGTAGACGTCATGAAATAATACCATTGCGCCATCACGTCATGAAATAAAATCATTACTCCGTGACGTCATAATTACTATATAAGAAGCGTCAGAACTGTAAATGTTCTCATTAATAATTAGATAATGGTTAGATCAAAGCAAGCTATACGCAAGTTAAAAAAACAGTACTACACAAACAACAGAGATAGTATCTTGAAAAGAGAAAAGCAAAGGTATTCAACCGACCACGCGTATCGAGATGCGAAAATTGATAGTGACAAACAGCTTTATTATAATGATGTAGTTTATAGACATGCGAAAATTGAGACAGCCAAACAAAAGATCAAGGAACGTTATGATAATGATGAAGATTACCGAATCGAATATAAGAAATAAGAAAAGCAAAGGTATTCAACCGTCCAGGTGTATCGAGAAGTAAAAATTGAGACAGCCAAACAAAAGATCAAGGAGCGTTATCACAATGATGAAGATTACCGAAAAATATTTACAATAAAGAACGACCTCTTGCCTATACTAATTACAGTAGAGATACAGTAAAGAACGATCTCTCTCCCATACTAACTGATATATGGTGGTTCCAGGTGTAGTTACATAAAGGACGAATATAGCTCATCAAAAATTTATAATAAAGAACGAGCTCATGACTATACTAAATTTTATACGCCACTTAATTATAGTATAGGTTAGTAATTCAACAGATAGCTTGGCACTGGAACATCGTAGATAGTTGTTCAATGGCTCATTTTAAAGTTACATCACGTCGCTAATTAAGTCATATATGGTTATTAGTACACAATAGGTTTTAGATATTTTATAAGAAGGAACGAACTCTTGCCTATAATAGATCAGATCCTAAACTTAATTATAGATAATTATATGGTTTTATTGGTAGCTGAATTACAAATTGTAAGAACACGACCCCGGCTGGATTTGAACCACCATCCTCTCGGTTAACGGCCGATTGCGCTAGCTACTTGGACTATGACGTCATTAATTAAAGTTGTAAAATTAACAATATGATACATAACTGATATGATACATAATGATACGAAAAAGCCTTAGGCTTTTTTCTGTTTGTAATAATATATTAGTAATGACGGTATTTCTAATGAATATATCAGAATTTACACAAAGAATTGTAAGGAATGAACTATAGACCATAAAATACATCTGTCAAACAGTTCATGGCTTAAAACTGTATAGTAAGAGCAACCCGGCTCAATAGTGACCAAAACTCTAAAAAAGGAATTTTGATACAAAGAGATAAAAGAGCCCATGGAACGAAATATAGCCCATGGTAACTGAAGTATTAAAAGGAATCGTTATATGGAGGATGATGCAACACATACTAATCTTTAGATAAGATAGTATAGCATAAATTAATTTTAATTATCCAGGTTGCAGCGGTAGCTAGCAAACTAGTAAGAGACGATCACGTCCAATGTTAAGAAATATAAAAACCCATAGCTCCTGAAAAAGGAGGCAGATCAAAACAAAAAGTACACCATTAGAACCGTCTTGTCCGAAACCCCTGTATAGGAAACTTTCTGTCATTTGGCTTGAACAGCAAGGGAAATATATTGGCTTGAAAATCAAGAAAATTGACTTTAACCACGTTATTCTCCACAAACGGCATATTTTTTTTCCACAGATAGCTTGGCACTGGAACATCGTAGAGAATTATTCAATACCTTATTTTAAAGGAAATTAATTCGGTTAAATATCTTTTGTAACTAAAATAAATTATTTCCAAGACAGAATAAATTTTTTCACTAAAAACTGCATTTTGATGTCTTTCCATACTGCAGTCTTTTCAAAGATATTTGATTTTTGTACATAAATCATAATCGTATACCAGCGGTAAGATTTGAAACCATATATCCGGGTTGCAGCGGTAGCTAGCAACCTAGTAAGAGATGATCACGTCCAATAATAAGAAATATAAAAACCCAAAGTTCCTAACAGAGGAGTCAGATCAAAACCAAAAGTACACCATTAGAACCGCCTTGTCCGAAACCCCTGTATAGGAAACTTTCTGTCCCTTGGCTTGAACAGCAAGGGAAATATATTGGCTTGAAAATCAAGAAAAGTGGCAGCAACTACAACATTCTGCCTAAACGGGATATTTTTTTCTTTTTTTTTCTTTTTTCTTTCTTTTCCACAGATAGCTTGGCACTGGAATATCGTAGAGAGTTGTTCAATAGCTCATTTTAAAGGAAATTAGATGGGTTAAAAATCTATAGTAACTGAAATAAATTATTTCTAAAAGACAATAAATTTTTCCACCAAAAACTGCATTTTTGATGTCTTTTCACACTGCAGTATTTCAAACATAATCGTATACCAGCGGTAAGATTTGAACCCACGCCTCCGAAGAGACTGGTGGCTAACACCAGTGTCTTGGACCACTCGGCCAGGCTGCCTCTTACAATTTGGGTTGCAGCAGTAGCTAGCAACCTAGTAAGAGACGATCAGTCCCATGCTAAGAAATATAAAAACCCAAAACTCCTAAAAATAGAGTCAGATCAAAACAAAAGTACATCATTAGAATTACCTTGTCTCAAACCCTACTAGATAAATAATGAATGTCGCCATAACTTTATATTAGAGCTATGACTTGAATAGAAAAACACGAAATTATGTTGTGGTTTCTGAAGACGTCATGAAATAATATCATTGCGCCATGACGTCATCATGAAATAAAATCATTACGTCGTGACGTCATAATTACTATATAAGAAGCGTCAGAACTGTAAATCTTCTCATTCATAATTAGATAATGGTTAGATCAAAGCAAGCTGCACGCAAGTTAAAAAAACAGTACTACACAAACAACAGAGATAGTATCTTGAAAAGAGAAAAGCAAAGGTATTCAACCGACCAGGCGTATCGAGAAGTAAAAATTGAGAGAGCAAAACAAAACAGCAAGATGTGTTATCAAAATGATGTAGTTTATAGACATGCGAAAATTGAGACAGCCAAACAAAAGATCAAGGAGAGTTATCACAATGATGAAGATTACCGCATCAAATATAAGAAAAACCAAAAGCAGAGGTATTCAACCGTTCAGGTGTATCGACAAGTAAAAATTGAGACAGCCAAACAAAAGATCAAGGAGCGTTATCAAAATGATGAAGATTACAGAGAAGCAAGAATTGAGCAGGCTAGACAAAAGATCAAGGAGCGTTATCACAATGATAAGCTTTATAGAGAAGCAACAATTGAGCAGGCTAGACAAAAGAGCAAGGAACGGTATGATAATCCGGGTTGCAGCGGTAGCTAGCAACCTAGTAAGAGACGATCACGTCCAATGTTAAGAAATATAAAAACCCATAGCTCCTAAAAAAATTGGCTTGAAAATCAAGAAAATTGACTTTAACCACGTTTTTCTCCCCAAACGGGATATTTTTTCTCTTTTCTTTGTATCCAGAGATAGCTTGGCACTGGAACATCGTAGAGGGTTGTTCAATAGCTCATCCTATTAATTTGGTTAAAAATCTATAGTAACTAAAATAAATTATTTCTAAAAGAGAATAAATTTTTCCAATAAAAACTGTAGTTTTGATGCAGTGACGTCATAATTACTATATAAGAAACGTCAAAACTGTATATAGTAAAGAACGAACTTCAGTCCATAGTAACTAATCCGGGTTGCAGCGGAAGCTAGCAATCCGGGTTGCAGCGGTAGCTAGCAACCTAGTAAGAGACGATCACGTCCAATGTTAAGAAATATAAAAACCCATAGCTCCTAAAAAAGGAGTCAGATCAAAACAAAAAGTACACCATTAGAACCGCCTTCTCCGAAACCCCTTTATAGGAAACTTTCTGTCCCTTGGCTTGAACAGCAAGGGAAATATATTGGCTTGAATTTCAAGAAAATTGACTTTAACCACGTTATTCTCCCCAAACGGGATATTTTTTTCTCTTTTCCTTGTATCCAGAGATAGCTTAGCACTGGAACATCGTAGAGGGTTGTTCAATAGCTCATCCTAAAGAAAATTAATTGGGTTAAAAATCTATAGCAACTAAAATAAATTATTTCTAAAAGAGAATAAATTTTTCCAATAAAAACTGTATTTTTGATGCAGTGACGTCATAATTACTATATAAGAAACGTCAAAGCTTTATATAGTAAAGAACGAACTTCAGTCCATAGTAACTAAAACTTTGGTATAAAATACTGTCAGCGGTGGGATTCGATCCCATGCCTCCGAATTGAAGAGTGGCTAACACCAGCACCTTAAACCGCTCGACCACGCTGCCTCACATAACTATGCCGTTATAATGCCATTATAAACGCCATAATACTCTAAATTAAAACTCTAAACTAAAACTTAAACTCTTCGATGTGTTTTGCTATCAGACCACCTTTCTATGAAGCTGTTATTACAGTAAAGAACGATCTCTCGTCCATATTGTAATAAAGAACGACCTCTTGCCTATACTAAATTTTATAGGCCACTTAACTATAGTATAGGCTAGTACAGTTATTATATTTAAGGCCAATATATTAAAATTTTCCACTAAAAGCCGGTCATTGGAATAAATCCGGGTTGCAGCGGTAGCTAGCAACCTAGTAAGAGACGATCAGCTCCAATGTTAAGAAATATAAAAACCCATAGTTCCTAACAAAGGAGTCAGATCAAAACAAAAAGTACACCATTAGAACCGCCTTGTCCGAAACTCCTGTATAGGAAACTTTTTGTCCCTTGGTTTGAACAGCAAGGGAAATATATTGGCTTGAAAATCAAGAAAATTGACTTTAACCACGTTATTCTCACCAAACGGGATATTTTTTTCTCTTTTCTTTTTTTTGTATCCAGAGATAGCTCGGCACTGGAACATCGTAGAGGGTTGTTCAATAGCTCATTTTAAAGGAAATTAATTGGGTTAAAAACCTTTTGTAACTAAAATAAATTATTTCTAAAAGAGAATAAATTTTTCCACCCAAAACTGCATTTTCGATGTCTTTTCACACTGCAGTCTTTCAAACATAATCGTACACCAGCGGTAAGATTTGAACCAACGCCTCCACAGAGACTTGTGGCTAACACCAGTGCCTTGGACCACTCGGCCAGGCTGCCTCTCATAAATAAATATATATGTGAATTTGGGTTGCAGCAGTTCCGGGTTGCAGCGGTAGCTAGCAACCTAGTAAGAGACGATCACGTCCAATGTTAAGAAATATAAAAACCCATAGTTTCTAACAAAGGAGTCAGATCAAAACAAAAAGTATACCATTAGAACCGCCTTGTCCGAAACCCTGTATAGGAAACTTTCTGTCCCTTGGCTTGAACAGCAAGGGAAATATATTGGCTCGAAAATCAAGAAAATTGACTTTAACCACGTTATTCTCCCCAAACGGGATATTTTTTTTCTTTTTTCTTTTTTTGTATCCAGAGATAGCTTGGCACTGGAACATCGTAGAGGGTTGTTCAATAGCTCATTTTAAAGGAAATTAATTGGGTTAAAAACCTTTTGTAACTAAAATAAATTATTTATAAAAGAGAATAAATTTTATAATAAAGATCGAACTCTTTCTAATTATAATAAAGATTCCCTATACTAACTTGCATAGGCAACTTCACTATAGTTAAGATTACAGTATTTATATTATACATCATTATAAATTATAAAAGGTTCAAATGTTCGAAGATTATAGAGTTAAAACTTTTCCCACACCGGGAATCGAACCCGGGCCTGTTAAGTGAAAGTTAACTATCCTAGCCACTAGACCATATGGGACCATCCTGTTTGTAATCATCTGGCTTGCAGCGGTAGCTAGCAACCTAGTAGGAGACGATCACGCCATATAGTAGATACTAAAGTAACCCTTAACTCCTGAAAAAATATTCAAATCAAAACAAAGTATACTATTAGAACTGCCTTGTCCAAAACTTCTATATAGCAAACTTACCGTTTTTGGCTTGATCCGGGTTGCAGCGGTAGCTAGCAACCTAGTAAGAGACGATCACGTCCAATGTTAAGAAATATAAAAACCCATAGCTCCTAGAATTTACAATAAAGAACGGACTCTAATTACATTTTGTAATCAGGAAATATAAAATATATTACAGTAATACAGTAAGGACCGAAGTCAATCTCATAGTAACTGATGCAACAGGGAAAACTACTAACTTGCATAGGTAACTTAACTATAGTTAAGATTACAGTATTTATCATAGGCAGCGCGCTAGCGCTGCCTAAGTAAAGAACGATGTGGGCACAATGTGTTGTTGTTTCTTTTTGGGGTTTTTTTCACCATACCCGGGCACTTCGTATCGAAGGAGTCGTCGTAACAGCTTCGAAAAGGGCTCATTCGATTGGAAATCGGAGTGGCTAGTGCCCTTTTTAATAGTCAAAAGTGATTGGAGGGCAACTAGCCCCCCCCCCCTCACGCCCATCATTTCCCCAAAAACATCCAATCAAAATTTTTACATATCTATTTTGTTCAAGGTAGTTGATTTTCAGATAAAAAATATGTTTTTGAGGAGGACACTCCCCCAAAACCCTCAGGGCAAGGGCTTTAAGTTATGGCCTGGGGGCATATTAGGTTTTTAAAGAAGGTGTTGTTTCAGAAACTTCAAAACAGGCTCATTCGATTGGAAATTCAAAGGGCTAGTGCCCTTTTTAATAGTCGAAAGTGATTGGAGGGCAACTATCCTCCCCCCCCCAACGCCCATCATTCCCCCAAACACATCCAATTAAAATTTTGAGATAGACATTTTGCTCAGCGTAGTTGATTTCCAGATAGAAAACATGTTTTTGAGGAGGACACTCCCCCAAAACCCTCAGGGCAAGGATTATATGTTATGCCCTGGGGGCATATAAGGTTTCTATTGAAATCTTTGTCGTGGAAACTTGAAAAAGGGCTCATTCGATTTGAAATTCAAAGGGCTAGTACCCTTTTTAATAGTCGAAAGTAATTTGAGGGCAACTAGCCCCCTCCCCCACACCCATCATTCCCCCAAACACATCCAATAAAATTTTGAGATAGCCATTTTGTTTAGCGTAGTTGATTTCCAGATAGAAAACATGTTTTTGAGAAGGACAGTCCCTCACAACGCTAAGGGCAAGGATTATAATCTATGCCCAGGGGGTATATAAGATTTTTATTGAAATCTTTGTTGTAGAAACTTGTAAAAGGACTCATTCGATTTGAAATTCGAAGGGCTAGTACCCTTTTTTACCCACAAAATAAGTTTTTCAAAGAAAAGTAAAGAACTCCATTACACAAAAAATGGGAAATAAAATTAGGACTAGACCAAAATAAGGAGATCCAAGAGAAATAAAGAAAACCTTTACTTTGTGCAAAAGCAATTATTCAAGCAAAAACTATTGAAAAAAGCCTTTGACTTTACGTTTTCCGAGTTGTAAATTAAGGAACGAACTTTAGTCGATAGTAACTGAAGTATTATAAGCAATCATTATATAGATGAGGAATTTTACTTAAGAAACCATCATAGGTATAAATTTCCCATACCGGGAATCGAGGTTTGAAGCTTCTATCTGCAAAAATGTGGAATTTGGTATCTTTTGCCAGAAGAAAGATCACGGATGCGTGTTTATTTGTTTTTTTTACCAGAAGTGATTGGATCGACTCTGAGGTTCTAGAATGCCGCAAGAGGGCTCATTCGAGCGGAAATCAAAAGTTCTAGTCCCCTTTTTAATCAGAAACAAAATATTTAGAAAATAGAATCACTTTTTACAAAAAACTGCATTTTTTATGTCTTTTCATACTGAAGTCTTTCCAAAGATATTTGATTATTGAAGCAAGCCCGATTTCTAACCATTTTTAACAGAATGGCTATCTAAAACTTTTATCTGATGCGATGGGAGAAAAAGGGCCTAAGGGGAGGGGGCTAATTTCCTTTTAATTTCCAATCGAATGAGCCCTCTCTGAAGTTTTTACACGCATTTCTTCTATAAGAACCATGTTTGCCCCCAGGGCATAATTTATAACGCCTTCCCCCGGGCCCTGTATTGACCCAGCAGACTCTGTTATATGATCTTTGAGCTTTTTTTTTAATAGAATGGCAATCTCAAAATGTATTTGGGGAAAAAATGCACGGGGGGACTAGTTACCCTCTGATCAGTTTTTACTCTTAATCTAATAAAGAGCGAACCACAGATGTCCACAGACCATAGTAACCAAAAGGTAAAAACACGTTTTGAATAAAATAGCCATCTGACACTGACTCAGGAATGGTAACTATTATTTCGGTTTTTCTTAAAAGTAAAATTTTATTGCGAAAAGAAATTTATGGTGATTTCGAAAAAAAACCTCAAATCCCTCGAAAATGGCGTCAGATCAAAATGAAATGTATACCATTGGAATCAGCATGGTTGAAAACTTCTTGCAGTAAAATTATAGTCCTCCTCCTTAAATAACAAGGAAAATCCCTTTTTTACATCGCTAGCACTGATTTGTCTCCCGCTTTTTTTTCTCGTTTTTTTTCAGCAGACCTAGCGGGCTATCAGAACACCATAGAGAGATACTTAATGGCTCATTCAAAAGCTATTTGTCATATCTAAGTGCTTTTCATAAATTCCGCCATCTGCAAGTGCCATATGATACTGAAATGGCCCTTTTTGTGCCATTTCTAAAGGGGTGGGGCTAGCGGGCTACCAAAACATCGTAGACAGATGTTTAACAGTTCACATAAAAGCTATTTCTCATATTTACGTTTCCCTATAAAATCCATCATATCCTAGTGAGTAGAGATGGGGGTGCTACTCCGGGGGGGAGTCCATATATGGGCATAGAACCACGTGGTTTATGGACTTTGTCAGTGAGAATTTGAAAAACAGGAATTTTGTCACATTTATGGATGGTTTTATGGATATTCTCAGTGAGAATGAAAAAACAGAAAGTTTGTCACATTTTTGTCTGTTTTCATGGATGGTTATGTGTGTTGATTATTTGACGTTTTTATGGATTTTGTCAGTGAGAATGGAAAAACAGGAACTTTGACACTTCCTTCTTGTTGTTGTTCAAGCCAGATGTTACGAGTTTCCGGGAAACAGTATTTGTTATTGTTGTTTCCAAGCCAAATGTTGTTGTCGTTCGAAGCAAAGTTAATGACACTTCCTTCCTGTTCGAGGCAGATGTTATGATCCGGAAATAGAATTTGTTGTTGTTATTCGAGCCAGATGTTGTTGTTATTGTTATTCGAGGCGGATGTTATGATCCAGAAATAGTATTTGTTTCCGTGCCAAATGTTACGAGTTCCCGGAAACAGCTAGATCCCCCTTCTCAGCCAATCAGCGAGTCGGTGACATCCTCCTTCTCAACCAAACAGAGGGCTTGTTACATATGGTTTTCCCCGTTACATAACAACTCACCCTTGAGATTTCGTATATAAAGGACATGCAATGTGACTAAATTATCAGAAAGTAGTTTGACACAGTGCAAACAACCTGACAATGGATAAAACAATTAACATAATTGATGAGCTTGAGGCCTTGGCAGCCGCAATTAGCAATGTAAGTGCATTTTTATTTTCAAACAAATTTTCCTTGGACATCCTCCAATATATTCAGCTAAAACGTAAATATATTCCTCTACCCCCCCCCCCCATTGTTTTACAATCCCAAATTCTCGCAAAAGAAATACTATTTCAATAAATTCCTTCCTTCTATATTTCCAGCTAAATCCCCCCTCCCTCCACCATTGTTTTACAATCCCAAATTCTCGCAAAAAGAAATACTTTTTTCGATAAATTCCTTCCCTCTATATTTCCAGCTAAATCCCCCCTCCCTCCACCATTGTTTTACAATCCCAAATTCTCGCAAAAAGAAATACTTTTTTCGATAAATTCCTTCCCTCTATATTTCCAGCTAAATCCCCCCTCCCTCCACCATTGTTTTACAATCCCAAATTCTCGCAAAAAGAATTAGCATTTCAATAAATTCCTTCCATCTATATTTCCAGCTAAATCCCCCCACCATTGTTTTACAATCCCAAATTCTCCCAAAAATAAATAGCATTTCTATAAATTCCTTACTTCTATATTTCCAGCTAAATCCCCCCTCCCTCCACCATTGTTTTAAAATCCCAAATTCTCGCAAAAAGAAATAATTTTTCGATAAATTCCTTCCCTCTATATTTCCAGCTAAATCCCCCCTCCCTCCACCATTGTTTTACAATCCCAAATTCTCGCAAAAAGAAATACTTTTTTCGATAAATTCCTTCCCTCTATATTTCCAGCTAACTCCCCCCTCCCGCCCCCAGTTTTTTAATATACCAACTTATCTTAAAAATAAATACAAGTTCAATAAATTCGTTCCCTCTATAGTTACAGCTAAATCCCCCCTCCCTCCACCATTGTTTTACAATCCCAAATTCTCGCAAAAAGAAATACTTTTTGCGATAAATGAGTTCCTGCGATATTTCCAGCTAAATCCCCCCTCCCTCCACCATTGTTTTACAATCCCAAATTCTCGCAAAAAGAAATACTTTTTGCGATAAATGCCTTCCCTCTATATTTCCAGCTAAATCCCCCCTCCCCACAAACCATACTCAATGCAAAACGTATATATATTCTTTTACCGTCAAAACCTAACCACCGCACAAAGAAATACCTTTTTTGATAAATTTGGCCTTTCTGTAAGCCTTATCAACTTCTGCATATCTCTTAGCTATTAAACCGATATGTTTTTACAATATATTTCCGCAGGGTTATAATTACTTTGTCATCCCCTCTTTCCGGTGTGTTTACGAACGCAACAGCCAAAGGGTTTCTCCATCAAAATTAAAACGCTTTGAGGCAATAATTAGATTGTAGTTTCGTGACCTATATGGAAGGAGAGAAAGAGATCATGTTTAACAATATATTTAGGACATTATGTGAGAGGGGGCAATACTTTGCTTCTAACAGCTTCGTTGTAAGTAAAACTAAGGGGTATTCTGTGTATAGACATGTACGCCCATTGACAAGAAAACTAACGTGTAAATATATAATTTTTTCAAGCCTTCAATAAAGTTTCTTTTATATTCCCGGGTGTGAATCCAGGATTTTTGTTGGTGGCTAGAACTTTTATTAGAAATAGAAAAGATAATTGCTTCGCTTTCGCTTGAATAAAACTCATGATTAACTTTATGAGAGGGATGGCTTAATTTTCCTAAATTTAGGGGGAGAGAATATGGGTTTTGTGCTTTCTTAGTGATAAACTAAACAAAATTATGGTTAATAACTTTCTTTCTTTAAAAAGGGAGAAATTATTTTGATTTGATTTTTCTTCTCTTCTTTAAGGCGAATTATGAAGAATTTGCGGGCACTGCATTGATGGGGCCTATGTCTGGCGCAAATAGCGAAGAATGCGTGCCCCCTCCTTCCAAGAAGACGAGGGCCAATAATGCGCCCCCTGCCATGCAATATGGTCGCTGGCCAAAGCCCCCCAGCTCCACACCACCTGCCCAAGTGCAACCATCCATGCAAGCCCCTGTCCTGGCTACGCAAGTCACAACTCCTACACAAGAAATTAACGTTGGCCCCACCACCTTCCACCAGACGTGACCTAGACCTTAAAGACTAGCCAGAGGCCTAACATGGATTCCTTCTCTCGTACGATATGAGCTATCAGCTCACCATCAATCGTCAGTGCTCTCTCTGTCCAGTCCTGAGCCTTCCATGCACAATTGAGGGGTTGGCTCCTTAAAGCATGTCATAGACCAACCAATGGCTCCCTATCATGTAATGGTCAAGCCTCCAGCTTTCTGTAAAGTGATTGATAAATTTTAAGACGTGAGTATTTTTTTTTTCAATCAAGTAAGCTATTTTTAGCTGTTAGAGATACCTTTACTATCTACCTTTGTCTTTTAACTTTTTTATATAATTAATTACCAAGAAATATATAAAAAAACAGATTTTTAAAAAATGTGTATATGTATATCTCTGTGAGATATTAACCCCCCTCCCAACCCATATTTTATCGGACCTCCCCACCGAGAGCTCTCAATATATTTTTACATAGAAACCACTCATTTCTAATATTTGATATCGCATCGATAACTCATAAGCGAATATTTTTAGGTAATTTAAATTAATGCTCACCATTTGAAACTCAAAATACCCTATTTTTTTCACATAGTTTTGAGAGAGAGATTATTCCATCTGTCGCATACTGACGTTCTAATTTACACTGAATATTTCTTCGTGCCAAAGATTTTAGCGAGGGAAAACCGAGTTAACGGTTCAATCCTGGAACACTCGCACGGTGGCTTACAATAATTAAACTCATGTGTTTACTGAACCTGTATGGAATTAGAGAGAAATGACTTATGATCTAACAATATTTTTTTTGGGGCATTATGTAATTGGCCGCGGAACCAGTGGGTCCAGGAAGCATCGCGGGAAGCGATGTGGGCCCCCGAGAAGCGCCACAGGGATGCGCCACGGGTCAGGGAAGCGCCACGGGCTCTAGAAGCATCGCGGGAAGCGATGCGGGCCCCGAGAAGCGCCACAGGGATGTGCCACGAGTCAGGGAAGCGCCACGGGCTCGAGAAGCAGCGCGGGAAGCGATGCAGGCCCCGAGAAACGCCCCAGGGAAGTGCCACGAGTCACGGAAGCGCCGGGGAACGTGCCACGGGTCCAAGTAGCGCCGTGGCTCAGGGAAGCGCCATAGGGATGCCCCCCCCCCAAAAAAAAAAAAAAAAATCCTATGTCATATCTTAGATCGTCGTTAAGCTATTTTTTTCATTTATAGGTTGTCCTGGTCCCCTACTCGCCGTCTAGTGAAGAATGGGAAGAAGATGCATCTTTGGAGTCCCACAACAATTTAACATGGGACAACTCTATTGAAGTACCTGACAATATTGATGAGTTTTTAGATGATTTTTTTAAAGTAGATAATAGCACAGTTGAACTGGTAGACTTGAGCCAAAATACCTTGCAAATTTTAGACGATTTTACCCGGGAATGGGCAGGGAACCCTCCTCCCACCGATTACCCACTTCAAATAACTGAAGTGGAACAGAGTCCGGATATTGTTGAACAAGTAGGGGGAGGGGGTACATCATTCCCAGACTTTCAGCTGTCCAATACAATATTGAATAATATAGTTGTTTTCACTGCAACGTTTGGGGATCCTTTTAATACACTAATGGGGGGAAATTTTGTTTTTGATCCTGTAGAGATTGTGCATGCCTATGTAGATAAAAGTCTTGCACTTATGGAGAAACAAATTCAAGGGTGTGGGGGTAGGGATTCAATTAAAGTTTCTATTGTTGTAAAGGTTTTTTATTTAAACGATGGGAAAAGTGAGGTTTACTATTATTTAAAACAGTCCGAGATGCGCATAATTGATCCGAATTTAGAGAATTTTGAGAGAGTTTTTAGTGAGTGGGTAGGGCAAATTATAGCGCATCTCGAGAACTATAACGAAAATGGGAGTGGGTCACTAGTTTTATTTATTGAAAATTTAAGTGTAAATATTTGTAAATTTAAGAAAGATTTTATTTTAAGAGGGGGGCATGGGGATAAAGGCACAGTTTTAAATTCTAATCCATATCTAGAGGGTTGTCAAGGTGTCCAACGGATTTGTATTCAAACAGATCAAAAGTGTTTCAAGTATGCTTTCATCATGTCAGCTTTCCAAGTATTGAAAGATGAAGCCACCAAGAAGAATTCAGATCGGTGGGCTGTACATGGGAAGGACGGTTCCCATTTCCCAGTTGTAGATTTCTCTTGCCTAGAAGGAAAATACCCAGTAACGCTAAGATCTATTGACATGTTTGAAAGGGCTAATGCTCATTTAAATATTGGCGTTACTGTGGTACAATATGAGACTGAATTTAAAGATGGGGTTCGTTCAAAAAAGAAGGGGGTGGTTTTCCCCGTAAGGGGCCCGTCAGTTGATTTGGTTAAACACTGGGTTTGGTTGCTTTACACGCCACCTAGTCAACCGAACGCACTTGGGCATTATAACCCGATCATTGACATTAGTAGCGGTCTGGGGGGGGGGAAGAAGAAGGGGACACGTTTCTACTGCCCAACATTTTTGTCACAATTTCGTAGTTATATAAAACTGCGGGATTATATGAAGTATTGTAGACAGCATTGATACCAGACAGTAAAATCGGTTTCACGGGATAGGGCCATTTTTCGTTTCAAAAATTTTCAAAATACCTTTCTCCAATGCAACAAAATATCTTTGGACTGCGAAGCTCAGCTGGTGGAAGTGAATGACCCACAATATCCAAACCGTATCAAAGAACACCAGGCCATTGCAGTCTCCTATGCCCATGCGCGAAGAGACAATTCTAATACCATGCGGTTGTTAGAAATAGTGGAAACATTGGATGAGGGCGATGAGTGCATGGTCAAGGCATTGACTAAACTGATTGGCACGGCTAATGGTGCTAGTTCTCGTTTGAGAAATACACATTATCCAATGGTGCTGTCTGCAGAGGATCGTCTTGCGATTAAAAATCAAACAATCTGGTGAGTTTGTAAGGGGGTGTTTGTAGCGGAGGATAAGGGGTCTAACGGGAAACGAGGGGGGCGGGGGAAAGACAGCGACCATGACCATTTGTGGCAAGAAATATCATCGGGGGGTAGTAATTTTAGGGGAGTAGCGCATCAATCATGTAATTTAAACGTTAGCCAACAGTTTTTCATCCCAGTTTTTATCCATAATTCTAACTATGAATTAAAATTTATTTTACCGGCACTGGCACGTATGCATAGGGAGGGAGGGGGAGTAGATAGTCCATGGGTAAATAATTCATTTACCTACA
Organism: Artemia sp. Qi Xiang Cuo; assembly: GCF_049724085.1. Classification (NCBI taxonomy): domain Eukaryota; kingdom Metazoa; phylum Arthropoda; class Branchiopoda; order Anostraca; family Artemiidae; genus Artemia; species Artemia sp. Qi Xiang Cuo. The sequence goes on along the minus strand of NC_142797.1, from coordinate 49,091,695 downwards.
ACATCATTCCCAAATCGGCCGAGAAGCTATTGCTTCTCGAACTGAAATGGCAGGTAGTGGATAATGAGCGTACGTGTTGGAATAAAATCAGGTTTTTAGATTCCTTTAGTTTTTTCCCCAAATCCCTTAGTCAACTAATTCAAGTGCAGAAAAGCGACAATTTTGATAGCTTTCCCTTGCTTAAACAGCACTTTCCAGACAGTGAAATGTATGACTTATTACCCAGAAAAGGTGTCTATGCATATGATTATTACTGTTCTGGCGCTCGCTTAAGCGAGGAGAAACTACCTCCAATTGAAGCTTTTCACAATTCACTCACCAACAGTGAATGCACAGTCGAGGAGTACGAGTTTGCCAAGAAGGTGTGGTCCAAGGGGGATTGTCAAAATGGGTGGGATTATTGTAGACTGTACTTGGCCAGTGACGTTTTAACTCTGTTGGATATAGTCTGTAAGAATACAGACCAGATCTATTCAGAGTTTGGACTAGATATAGGATATTATTTTTCTACACCCCATTTAGTAATGGATTTAATTTTAAAAATTAGCAGGGAGGAAATAGGCCTAATCACGGATGTAGACCAACACCTTTTTGTAGAGCGTTCAATGCGGGGAGGGTATGTTTTTCACGGGGACCGGGTCTTATCAACCGACCCGAGCGGACAAAGCACCGGTGCAAAGTCAAATGCAGTGTTCTTGGACATGAATTCGTTGTACCCCTCGGCAATGTCCAACTACTCTTTGCCGTGTGGGAACTATCAATGGCTTGAGAATCCTTGTGAGTTCCCCGACATTAACACTGTCGAGGACAACGGGCCACAAGGATGGTTCTTTGAAATTGACGGTCACATTCCGCTGGCCCTTCACGACGCAGTCAAAGATTTTGTTTTTCCCTGTATCAATCGAGCAGTGACCAGGGACTCGTTGAGCCCCTACAATCGGTCATTGGTTGAGGATATGGGGATGCATTGGACTCCCTCTAAACAGAAACTGATTGCTGATTTGGACCATAAGGAGAATATCATTGTTCACCACGTACTTTTGCACTTGATGGTGAACAATGGGTTCAAAATCACTAAAATACATAGGGTCCTGCAGTTCAATCAGAAACCTTATTTGAAAACGTTTATCGACACCTTTGTCAATAAACGTTCTAGGGCAAATTCAAAGGTGGAGAAGGAAATGTACAAGCTCATTCTAAATTCAGCGTTTGGCAAAATGTGTGAAAGTGTACGTAACAGATCTCGCTGTGACGTCGTGACTGACCCTCTAGAGTGTGCACGAATTATTGCCGATCCCAATTTTACATCGTTCACGAGCATAGAGGCTGGCATGGTTCTTCTACACAGGAAAAAGCGAAATGTAGTACTGAACAAGAATATTGCAGGAGGTATTTCAGTACTAGAAATTTCAAAAAAACTCATGTTATCGTTCTTTTACAATGTGTGCAAGGTGCAATGGCCACGGGAGGGGGAGGTTCAAGTATATTATGGGGATACAGACTCTCTACTGCTAAAAGTAAAAACTGAAGATTTATTGGGTGATTTGCAAAATGGGGTGCACATCAGCTCGCGGATGGATTTCACCAACTGGAATCCATCCCTCTATCCCGAGCTGGTGAAACGTCAAGCCCCCAACCAACTATTAAAATTAAAATCTGAAACGGGGAGTGACTTGATATCTAGGGGGGTGTTCCCGGGTCCCAAAGTTTATTGCGTGGAAACACATAGTGGGGATGAAAAGAAGACATGTAAAGGGGTGCCTACACACTTTGTAAAGAGCAATTTTAACATGAGCGTATACAGAGACTGTGTAGAAAGTAGCCTAGTGCCAAGAGCACAAGTGCTTGCAATTCGCTCTCTACAGTATAGAAATTATACTGTGAGAGTGGAAAAAAATGCAATGTCATGTATATCCGACAAGGTCTATGTGCTCGAGAACGGTGTGAGTGTCCTGCCTCATGGCCACTATCGTATTTCAGATCGAGTTGAATGCGTAGACTATCGTAATCAACTTGGTCTGGATAAACTAATCTAACCACCGCTCAACCTCATCTAACCCAAGCACTAACCACCACCACTACCCCAGAGCAGTGACGACAACTATTTTTCCATCGCAACTCCAGGGGGGTGGGGGACCCTTCCCACGTCCGGTTCCCGGGGGGGGGGGCAGCAATCACTCTAATGTTCAACTGTGCTAGTTCCAAGTGTTGTTTATTGTATAGAAAAGTGTTGTATAGAAAAGTGTTGTATAGAAAAGTGTTGTACAAAAGTGTTGTAGATGGACAAAGGTGTTGTACAGAAAGTGTTGAAGGACTATTATCCTTTGACGATAATATATACACCTTTCTAGGTTTATAAAACTTCCAAAAAATTCTTATTGGCAATAAGAAAATTCTAAAGAAATTAAATGAACATCCAACAACACTATTTAAAGAAGAAGAAGAAGAAGAAGATACTAGCACCGCTGATTTTACAACACCTGTGGTTGCTAGTCAAAAGCGAAGACTAATTGAGTCGCCTTCCAATGTGCAAAAGGGGAGTGGACATTACGCTACGTGTTTACGTTCAAAATGGATGAAGTTTTGAAAGGTGTATATGAAAATGTTGGCAAAGCGGGAAGTTTAAGTTCTCTCAAAACGCTTTCTAATGTCTCCGGCGCCACATTAAAAAAACCAAAAGAGTGTATAGAAAATGAACCAAGTTACACACTACATCGGAATCATAGACTTCACAGTAAACAACATCGTCAAACTACAACCTTTGCCCCTCTGCATATAATCCAAATGTATCTTTTATCTCGAACCACTGTTCAACGGTATCGCTATGCCCCATACACATCTAGTGTAGTTGAGCTCAGTGTTCTTAGTCGTTTTGACCAGGTCATATGATTACGGTCAAAGAGAGGTTTGGAATACAAAAGGGCACTTGACGTCCTTCTTGAACAGAATTCGTCTAAAAACATTCACAAAGATCGCGTCCGTGACTTTGCTAACACACATGGCAAAAGGTTCTTTTGAAATATAATACAACACTCTATCACAGTCATAGTCCAATAAAGGCTGCATTGGCTGAACGATTAATAAGAACGATTCGTCTATTAATTTCAAGATATTGTACACTGAAAAATACATCTGCTTTTATTCACGATTTAGATAAAATCATGCAGAAATACAACCATCGACCCCATCGATCTCTGTCCAACTCTACATCTCGGGGAGTTCACTATAGTGAGAATACATTTGATACTTTTCTTAAACAATACTCCAATGGCAATGAGAAGAAAAAGAAGAAGAAATCCAATGTTGGTGATACTGTTCGAATTAATAGAACCAGCAATATTTTTGAAAAGAGGAATTATTTATGGAGCACCGAACTTTTTAAAGTGTCAAAAATCCTAGACACTATACACATAACTTATCGACTGAGAGATACCAAAGATGATGAAATTCTCGGTGGTTTTTATGAATATTAACTGCAAAAAGTTAGAAACACTATCGAAATTTATCAAATTGAAAAGATATTAAAGAGTCGTACTCTTAGGGGTAAGAAGCAGTTACTTGTTCGCTGGCTAGGATACATCTCGGATTTTGATTCTTGGATCAGTGCTGAAGATATTGACAATGGCCAATGATTTCTATGTAACTTTCATGTCCAATGTTTCTGATCCTCTCTACAATGACTTGAATAAAACAAGTGATTTCTGGACGAAACTCTCCCCCACCATCAAATTTGACGGAAAGTATGAAGTGGCTCTTGTCAATTGTATTCTCAAAAATACTTATGACATCCTGAGAAAGGATCGTAAATATGAAATAAAAATTAGACCGTATGATTGGCCACCACCACCGGGCGATCAAGAACAAATTCAAAAAATCAATTGGTTGGATTATCCATATATTGAATTACCCTCTGAGGAACTCACCTTCATGAATGATGTATGTCGTACTATTAATAAAAGAATTTTTGATCTTAAGAATTGAGCTTTTCATTCCAACCATTAAAAGGAGGAGGGCTAAATCTACAGTAGTTTGAATATTTACAGCAAAAATGTTATTCTCAATGATAGACCAAGCGTTGCTCTCGGCTTCAAGATCAACATTGTCAACAGCATAATGGATAGAAACAATAGAATCATTTTCGCTGACTAGCCAGCATCCTTCTCCACGGACACTCGTATAGATTTCTATGCCTCGTTTGTAGAAACATCTCGGGTCGGCAATTCAAGTGTTCCCCTCCTACGAGTTCTTGAACGAAAAACCAACCGAGAACATATTCATCACTACAATATAAAGCATCTTCAGTATATTCCAGTAAACACTTCCTATTTGGAACTCTGTCAGTTAACATTAAGAACTGAGTTGGGTGATCCAATAGCAATTTCAAAAGGTTTGGCTGTGATTACATGTCATTTTCGACCCATACAATAAGATGTCTGATAGAAAAGTGTCTGTTATGTTTCCCTACATATACTTTACTGGTAAAGTTCTTTATCAGAGACAGCAGTATCCCAGAATGGACAATAGGAAGTACTGTCAGTTAGAGTTTGGTAACGGCCTTTGTCTTTGAGTAGTCCACTTGTTTTGCTCTTCGCTAACACTGGCTACAAAACTTCGTGTACCGGCTGCGACAGGTTTTGCATCCTCTACACTATATGATTGGGGTTCTGGCAAGGATTTTAAAAAAAGTGCTACGGAAAATCTTAGGTCTAGTGCGCGAACCCTTGGTGAGAAATTAAAACAGAATGGTAAAGGTTTAAAAAGGTCAAGAAACAATGCATCCCTCATCAGTCTCTACTCAGGACGGAAACGTAAGACATCCCTTTTGTCAAAGAAAATAAAACCAACACGTAGTGTAACTAGAAGGCCCAGGAAGACAATTGTCAGATCGAAACTAGATTTCCTCTCCTAAAATGTCATACCTACCGCATAATGATTCTCAGCCTTCAATCACCGCCTCATTGAATCTATTCAATGCCGAAAATGTTGATGTGAGTGTCAAGCATGGATACTATGAACAATTCTATCCACTACAACCCCTCTCCAATAATATCCACTTTCAAATTTATTCCAATGAAGACTACTTTGTGGATTTATCGTCCACATTTATAGATTTGCAAATGAAAGTGCGGAAATCTGATAATACAATGCCAGTTCGAGCTGATGGGATATCCTATGAAAATTGTATACTACATAATTTATTTTGTCAAATTAGTTTCTACATCAATGGTACATTAGTTAGCACAAGCACCACTCCCTCAAACTATGCAAGCTCTATCCAATTCATGCTCATGACACCCAAGCCATACAAAGAATTCAGAGGCGCCTCCAATGGATATGAATATATTACTGATACTGATAGTAGAGATGCGCTTAAAAATGCTACAACTAGTGAATTACATCTAGTTGGAAAAATATATCATGAAATATTTAATATACCCCAATGGCTGCCGCCCAATGTTAAAGTAGATATAAAATTGACGCTTGCACCATCCAATTTTATATTGAGAAAGGAACTTGCCGCCAATCCCGATGTAAGTCTCTCCCTCACCTCAGCAATACTTCATGTACGCAAACAGCAGGTTATGAGTTCTGTTGCTTTGGCCGTGGAAAAATTGAGAGCCAATGGAAATAATATTAAACTACTTGTTCCTCATACAATCACCAATCAGCGTCATATTGCAATGGGGTCACGCACCTTCACCGATTCATCCTTTATCAATGGTGAAATCCCCTCGAAATTGGCATTGGCATTTGTAAAGAGCGCTAGTGCAATATGATCATGGACTGAATGTCCACATAAATTTGAGATGTTTGGACTTTCATCTCTTGTGTGCAAAGTAAACGGCATCCCACTCTACAATCTATCTTTTGATAAATCTTATAGAACATTGTACGAGTTGACCATGCAAACCCTTGATCATGATTCGCAACTATTTGAAAATGGTATAACCGAAGATATGTTTGCTAAAACACATGGTATCATTGTACTGGATTTGTCTGGCACACAGGATATGAGTATAGTACGTACGGGGACTGTGCGTTTAGAGTGTACATTTGCCAACCCATTGGCTGAGAGTATTGCCCTAATCTCACTAAATCAATATGAAACCTATTGGGAAATAACTCCCGAAGGCAGTGTTCTACTAGACTTGGCGCCATGAACACCAGTCAAATAATCAATGTATTTAATCTGGATCCCTACATGTCCCAGTACAAATCCTATTGCCTACCCGCGGACTATCTTGGAAAAATTCAAAGCGCCAACAATACCCTAACTATTTTTATTAGCAGTCCATCGACTGTGCTGGCGAGTCATTGGCTGTGCATCTATCAAATAATGAAGAATATTGAATTTTTCGATCCTCCTGGCGTACCTTATGCATTCTAAACGACTCATGTCAGAAAATATATTGAGAGCAGTAAGAAATCTATCATTAGAATCAGCAGAGGGTGCAGGATCTAACGTCTAAGAGCTGCGGCTTCCACGTACTACTATCGTTTGTTTTCCTTTTCCGCGGCTCTACTTACAAGCACTTTCTCCATATTTATGGTGACAATCCCCGTCTGAACGACTTTCTAGTGGAAAATATACTTACAAGTGTATTTAATATTGATTTCAGTGCCCTAAGAGTAAAGTACTTAAAAAATGTTTGTGAATTTTTTTATTAATAAAATGTATATATACAACAATGTTTTTAAATCTACACTTTTAGATTTCATCCTCTACTAGGTAACTGTCGTGAACCACTAATGCTGGTAAATCATTTGGATTCACTGTATATTGATCTTGATTGACTGCAAAGTCAGGGTCACATTTTCTACAGTAGAGTGTAACTTCACTCTTGTCATATCTATTTGTATAGTCAATGATACTATTTGCATTCATATTATGAAATTCACGAGTTTCAATCTGTCTATTTGAAGCAATATCACATACTGTGTTTTCAAGTGGTGAATCAGATTCGGTAACTGCCAAATAAAAATCGCTTGGTTTATAGTCATAGTAGGCAGTGTCGTCACAGCGATGCCGTAGAAACCAGATTGTCTTGTTACCCCAGCAGTTGAATCGTAGACCAGATTCCTCCTCCCAGAACAATCTAAAACCACGACGATACTAATCTCGTAGAAATAAACTAAAATCACGTTTAGGATTCTTTCCGATCATAGCGGGGTAAGTATTCTCCCACTGATCACATTTATCATTGTGACAATTGGAGCATAGGTGCCCGCTGGGGTGTGAGTCACACACCTCCTCAAGACATGAATTACATCCTTTAATTTGTACTGCATAGCCTCTATGTAATTTGCAAGGATTACATAATTTACACTTTTCATTATAGTCATCAATAATTGTACAATTCTCACATTGAGTCCAACTGCCAAGAGTGTACATGCACAATGGGCATATATAGAACATTTTTTGATGTCAACTCTCTCACAGCTAAAACGAAACTGATCCTCTTCGCTCGATAAATTCAAAGTGTAGGAAAGGGGAGAGGAGTAACTCTGTGAGGTTGCCTCTTTCGAAGGAGGAGCCCTCTAATTGGCTGAGAAGGGGGATGTAACCGACTCGCTGATTGGCTGAGAAGAGGGATCTAACTGTTTCCGGGAACTCGTAACATTTGGCACGGAAACAAATACTATTTCCGGATCATAACATCCGCCTCGAATAACAATAACAACAACATCTGGCTCAAATAACAATAACAAATACTATTTCAGGATCATAACATCTGCCTCAAACAGGAAAGAAGTGTCATTAACTTTGCTTCAAACGACAACAACATTTGGCTTGGAAACAACAATAACAAATTCTATTTCAGGATCATAACATCTGGCTCAAACAGGAAGGAAGTGTCATTAACTTTGCTTCGAACGACAACAACATTTGGCTTGGAAACAACAATAACAAATACTGTTTCCTGGAAACTCGTAACATCTGGCTTGAACAACAACAAGAAGAAAGTGTCAAAGTTCCTGTTTTTCCATTCTCACTGACAAAATCCATAAAACCATCAAATAATCAACACACATAACCATCCATGAAAACAGACAAAAATGTGACAAACTTTCTGTTTTTTCATTCTCACTGACAGTATCCATAAAACCATCCATAAATGTGACAAAATTCCTGTTTTTCAAATTCTCACTGACAAAGTCCATAAACCACGTGGTTCTATGCCCATATATGGACTCCCCCCTGGGGTAGCACCCCCATCTCTACTCTAGTGCCAAATAGCACTAAAATTGGCACTATTAGTGCCATGCCTCAAGTGAAAAAAAAAGTTTTTTGCTGGGGCTAGTGGGCATCCAGAACTTCTTAGAGATGTTTAGTGGCTCATTTGAAAACTTTTGCTCATATCTACGTGCTTTTTATCATTTCTGCCATACGTAAGTGCTATATAGCACAAAACCAGCACTTTTGGTGCCACTTCTTAAGTGGAAAAGCTTAGAAGTATAAAACCATACCATTGTAATAGTTATGTTCCAAAACCCTTAACTGAAGAATTACAAGAAACCCCTCCCGTGTACTCCCCCTCCCAGTCCCCTTAGTAAGTCACATTACTCGGTTGGGAGAATTCACTAAGAACTCTTTAACTCGGTCAGCCGACGTTGAGGCTCGCAAAACGATTGTTAAAATATTGAATGTTCTTAAGAGGAAGAAATTTATAGAAGAACAAATAATTGAATCTCAAAATTTCAAATGACTATTCCTTGACGCTCCCCCTCCACTCCTCCTGTTCCCCGTCCTCCTCCTGTTCGCCAAACATCAGAGGCAGCGCTATAGCGTTGCCTATATAGTAAAGGCTATACGGCTCCAATATTTTTTTTCCAGAGGCACTTCATATGGAATGGGTCGTCGCATAAACTTCGGAGGTGGCTCATTCGATTGGAAATCGAGAGTTCTAGTGCCCTTTTTAAAATTCAAAAGTGATCGGAGGGCAACTAGCCCCCAAAACCCTTGCTTACCCAAATGCATCTGATAAAAATTTTAAGATAGCCATTTTGTCAAAAATAGTTCAAAGATCATATAAGAAAAACTCCAGTGTCAACACTGCCCCCAGGGCCCGGGGGCATGCATTGTAATTTATGCCTTGGGGGAATATATGGTTCTATAGAAGGAATCCTCGTATAAATTTCAGAGGGGGCTCACTTGACTGGTAATTGTAAGTTCTATTTTACTTTTTAAGTCAAAAAAGATCGGAGGGTAACCAACCCCCACGCCGTTTTTCCCCAAACCCATCCGATACCGATGTTCAGACCGCCATTTTTTAAAATAGTTCAAAGATAATATAACAAAAACTCCAATGCCGATAAAACCCACCATGGCCTAGGGGCAGGCTTGATAAATTATGTCCTGGGGGCGTATATGATTCTTATGAAAGGAATGCTCGTATAAATTTCAGAGAGGGTTCATTTATTTGGAAATTAAAAGTTCTATTTCACTTTCTCAGAGTCAAAAGAGATAGGAGGGCAACTACGCCTTTTTTCCTCATACCCATCCGATAAAAATTTTGAGGTAACCATTTTGTTAAAAATAGTTCAAAAATCAGAAATTAGAACTCTGGGGTCGACACAACCCTTCAGGACCTGGGGACAGGCGTTGTAAGTTATGCCCTGGAGGCATATATGGTTCTTACAGAAGGGATGATCGTATAAACTTCAGAGAAGTTTCATTTGACAGAAGATAGAAAGTTCTAGTTCACTTTTAAAGAGTCAAAAGAGATCGAAAGGCAATTGCCCCCCCCCCCCCCACGGCCAAGTTCCCCAAGTCCATCCGACAAAAATTATGAGATAGCCATTTAGTAAAAAAATAGTTCAAACATCAGATAAAAAAACTCCGAGGTTGACATAAACCCATTTTTAACTTTGATATTGCTACTTTGATACTAGTTTTGATACTTTGATGAACATTTGATGTTGAAAAAAAACATTTGATTTTGAAATAAGGAATTTTTTAAACTTTAAACTTTTTGCAATCAAAAACGAACAAAAGTTAACTTAAAATAAACTTTCCGAAAAAGAAGTTTTTCGAAGAAAAGTAAAGGCCATTCTAAACATGAGATAAGCAGATACAAATATCTTCAAAAAAGATATGTTAAAATTCAAACTCAAAACGACCAGAAATTACTATTAAAGACTAAATGACACCCAACACGAACATAAATTAAATAAACAATCGTATCAAAAAAAAAAACATACAACAAGTACTAATATAAAAGAATAAATGAATCTTAAAGCAAATAATGGTTAAATTAAACATGCAAATCAAGCTTAAAACTAAAAAAATCTTTTGCTATTGAAGTATAAATGAGACCCAAAACCAATATAAATTAAATAAACAATAAATGCAAACAAACGTACAATAAATACTAATATAAATGAATAAATAAATCTTAAAACGAGTGAAACTTAAATTGAATATGCAAATCAAGCTTGAAACGAATAAAACTCACTACAAACAAGAGTTTTGGTATCACCTACTTCTCTCATTGTAAAAGCCTAAAACCTACTGCGTCATTGGTGCTTTACTGAAAACTTTATGTGTCTTGAACAGTCTTGGAAATTATAAACAAAATCAAATTGAATATCTGATATATAATGATGTTAGTTGTTGAAAGATCCATCAGTTCAAGATTTTATTTCATTGAAATTTTATTTTCATTTTCAATGCTGTAAGGACTGGAAAAGAAAATATTTGTAATATAATTCTTTTACAGTGAAGCTCCAATGACGCAGTAGGCTTTAGGTTTTTACAATTAAGGAAGGGGACAGTATCCAAACTGTTGTTGCAGTGAAACTATATTCGTCTTCAACAATTTTAGAAAGAACTAACAAATTAAACTGAATATTTGATGTATAATGATATTAATTGCTGAAAGCTCATCAGTCCAAAATTTTACGGTTATTTCAATGTTTATTTTCAATATCAAGTACAAAAGAAAATATTTGCAATACAATTCGTTTTCAGTAAAGCGCCAATGACGCAGTAGGCTTTAGACTTTTACAGTGAGAGGAAATAGGCATTCCCCAAACTCTTGTTTTTAGTGATTTTGGTTCGTTTCAAGCTTGATTTGAATATTTAATTTAAGTTTCACTCTTTTTAAGATTTATTTATTCATTTATATTAGTACCTAATGTATGGTTTTTTGCTATGATTGTTTATTTAATTTCTTTTCGTTTTGGGTTTCATTTATACTTCAATAGCAATTTTTTTTTTCGTTTTAAGCTTGATTTGCATAATCAATTTAAGCATTACTCGTTTTAAGATTTATTTATTCATTTATATTATTACTTGTTGTATGTCTTTCTGCTATGATTGGTTATTTAATTTCTGTTCGTTTTGGGTTTCATTTATTCTTTATTAGCAACTTCTGGTCGTTTTCAGTTTGAATTTTAAAAGGTCTTTGTATCAGCTGATCTTAATTTTAAAATGGCCTCTACTTTTATTTGAAATCCTTCTTTTTCGGAAAGTATTTTCTTTTAAATTAATATAGTTTGATGTTCTCACTCCTTACAATAGAAGCTTTTATTAACTTAATGTTTTATAATAGTTATAGTAGTTTAGTGGTGGTGACATAATTCCCGATAGTCTTTGGGGAAAAGGCTGTAAGTTACACAACTTGGTCCTACAAGAACATAGATTGAATTCGATCATCAGCCGCCGTAGTTCAGTTACTAGCGCGTTAGACTTTGAATCAGAAAGGCAAGGGTTCAGTTCCTTAATCAGGGATTTTTATTTCAATCATGGTTTTGTGCCTTATATATGATTATTTTTCGGTTAATTCACTATTTTTGTGAATTTTCTGTGAATTGTGAAATGTTCCATACACTATTTTTGGAACAAATTACGCCCTAGACCCCCAAACCCTTGCCACTTAGGGGTTGGAGAAGTGTAGGCTTATGGCTCTGGTACCACTCAAAGTTATATCTTCAAAGAAGGATTATATGTGGTTATATTTATTTATTCATATTATTTCCTTTTTTACTATTTAATAGACAGAATAAAACTATTTGTAATGTATATGGAGAAATCATAGCATTAAGAACATATTAGCATTTTTTTTTTCTGTGATATTTTTCTGGTTGTCAGGTTACTTTCCAACGCTTATTGTGTATTGCTATTCCACAACTATATGTCTAATGCTTTTTGGTGTTTATCAGGGGGGATGGGGAGATGTTTAGTGAACTAAGTTAGACATACCAAAATTTTGCTTAGGTTTTGAAAACCTTACAAATCTTCTTTAGAAAAATAGATACTCTTTCCTAACTGTCGAGGTTGCCCACCTTCAAAAAAATTAATATAGTTTGATGTTCTCACTCCTTACAATAGAAGCTTTTATTAACTTAATGTTTTATAATAGTTATAGTAGTTTAGTGGTGGTGACATAATTCCCGATAGTCTCTGGGGAAAAGGCTGTAAGTTACACAACTTGGTCCTACAAGAACATAGATTGAATTCGATCATCAGCCGCCGTAGTTCAGTTACTAGCGCGTTAGACTTTGAATCAGAAAGGCAAGGGTTCAGTTCCTTAATCAGGGATTTTTATTTCAATCATGGTTTTGTGCCTTATATATGATTATTTTTCAGTTAATTCACTATTTTTGTTAATTTTTTGTGAATTGTGAAATGTTCCATACACTATTTTTGGAACAAATTACGCCCTAGACCCCAACCCCTTGCCACTTAGGGGTTGGAGAAGTGTAGGCTTGTGGCTCTGGTACCACTAAAAGTTATATCTTCAAAGAAGGATTATATATTGTTATATTTATTTATTCATATTATTTCCTTTTTTACTATTTAATAGACAGAATAAAACTATTTGTAATGTATATGGAGAAATCATAGCATTAAGAACATATTAGCATTTTTTTTTTCTGTGATATTTTTCTGGTTGTCAGGTTACTTTCCAACGCTTATTGTGTATTGCTATTTCACAACTATATGTCTAATGCTTTTTGGTGTTTATCAAAGGGGAGGGGGAGATGTTTAGTGAAATAAGTTAGACATGCCGACATTTTGCTTAGGTTTTGCAAACCTTAAATATATTCTTTAGAAAAATAGTTACTCTTTCCTAACTGTCAAGGTTGCCCACCTTCAAAAAAATTAATATAGTTTGATGTTCTCACTCCTTACAATAGAAGCTTTTATTAACTTAATGTTTTATAATAGTTATAGTAGTTTAGTGGTGGTGACATAATTCCCGATAGTCTTTGGGGAAAAGGCTGTAAGTTACACAACTTGGTCCTACAAGAAAATGGATTGAATTCGATCACCAGCCGCCGTAGTTCAGTTACTAGCGCGTTAGACTTTGAATCAGAAAGGCAAGGGTTAAGTTCATTAATCAGGGATTTTTATTTCAATCATGGTTTTATGCCTTATATATGATTATTTTTCAGCTAATTCACTATTTTTGTTAATTTTTTGTGAATTGTGAAATGTTCCATAAACTATTTTTGGAACAAAATCCGCCCCGGACCCCCAAACCCTTGCCACTTAGGGGTTGGAGAAGTGTAGGCTTATGGCTCTGGTACCACTCAAAGTTATATCTTCAAAGAAGGATTATATGTGGTTATATTTATTTATTCATATTATTTCCTTTTTACTATTTAATAGTCAGAATAAAACTATTTGTAATGTATGTGGAGAAATCATAGCATTAAGAACATATTAGCATTTTTTCTGTGATATTTTTTCTGGTTGTCAGGTTACTTTCCAACGCTTATTGTGTATTGCTATTCCACAACTATATGTCTAATGCTTTTTGGTGTTTATCAAAGGGGAGGGGGAGATGTTTAGTGAAATAAGTTATACATGCCGACATTTTTCTTAGGTTTTGCAAACCTTAAATTTATCTTTTAGAAAAATAGTTACTCTTCCTAGGTGTCAAGGTTACCCATCTTCAAAAAACGTGTACACCATTTTGTGTAGAGTGGATTTCTTGGCATTATTTGAAAAACGACCTGAAATAAAATTGTTTTTCAACCGAAAGTAAGGAGCGACATTAAAACTTAAAACTAACAAAAATTATCTCGTATATGAGGGTGCTACCCCCCCCCCGCGAAAAAAATAAGAAGAGCGTTGTAGTGTTGCTTCTGCATTAAATTTAAATTAAAAACGGGCAAAAATTAATTTAAAAAACAAAGTTTTTTGAGGGAAGTAAAGAGCGAAGTTTAAACTTAAAACGAACAAAAATTATTTGCATCCCAGTCTATCTAACATATCAGTAAAACTAGTACAAATAAACGAAATAGTCATATTTCCCTATGTTTGTAGGATTATAAAAAACTAGCGCTTTACTGAAAACACAAAACAATATAGGAGTTTTGGTACAGTAAAAGTAAATCGATTAAGGCCACTTTTTACAGTATAAAAATAAAGCACTTTTTTTTAGTAATACTAAAGTGTATTTCTTACAATTTAAGATTGTTTATTACTCACTATTGGTATTATAGCTGGTGATACCAAAATGTTACCTGATAAATCAATCCAATATTTCTGCATGCTGTTCAGTGACTGCGGTTATTAAAAAAGAATTTGTTTTTATGCTTATATTTTTAAGATAATTTTAATTGTATGCTGAAAGTTACTGATATCACAGCTGGTGTAAGACTATGAAAAGCTTTATAGATTAGTTTGTTGTTGTCAGATTATACGTACTCACTTTTAACTAATAAATCAACATTCTTGTTTTTTAAACTTGGTTTCTGTGTTTTCAGTAAAGCGCTAGTTTTCTATAATCCTACAAACATAGGGAACTATGATTATTTGGTTTATTTGTACCAGTTTTATTGATATATGTTAGATAGACTGTGGACCAATGAGAGTGTAATGTGATGACCTTGTTTGTTTGTATTACTGTTTTTGAATGGTTTTCGGTAATCGTTGGATCAAAAGTTTAAATTGGATCCTTTAATCGTATTTGTATGTTGTTAGTTGCATTTGTATGTTGTTTTCTTATGTTTTTTTTGTAGGGTTTTTGGTGTCAAATATAGGCTACTGCTATACTTTAAAGAGCTATTGGGCTTCTAACTCATATATATATATATATATATATATATATATATATATATATATATATATATATATATATATATATATATATATATATATATATATATATATATATATATATATATATATATATATATATATATATACATATATACATATATATATATATATATATATATATATATATATATATATATATATATATATATATATATATATATATATATATATATATATATATATATATATATATATATATATATATATATATATAACAAAACCATGGTCCTCTGAGATCTAAAAGAAAATACGGTTTTTATTGCAGTATGGGATGTTTTTCGGCTAAACCGCGTATTTTCTACATTTTCTTTTTTAAATTTTGGGTCACGTGTACCTAGTCATCATCTTTGACTAAATTGCGTCCCTAAACCAATCTTCTTGATTTTTTCAATCCAATCTAATTTTTTTTTCTTTTTACAAACCGCCTTGGTGTCTAGGTTTCTCTCGTCGTAACATTTTTTTCTTATAATTCGAGATTTTGAAGAAAAAGACCTATTTCTATATTTCTAGCATATACCACTACAACAGTCTAATAGATACATTAAGCTTTTCCAAGTTATAAGCAAATTATTGTAATTATAGTGCGACAATAATTTTTTCAGTTTAAATTTATAAATAAAAATGAATGGTTTGGAACATTCCATTAATTTCTCGAATCCTCATAAATCATTGGGATAACTCGTAACTCTGAGCATCCTTCAAGAATGACAGAACTCTGAAGTTTGTATGGTACACTTTAGAAGTTCCACGCTGAAGTTCGGTACACTCTAAAGGCAATAAGCCATGAAGTCTGAAACTTGGCCCTCAATCAATAAAGGGGAGAAGACGAGGATGTACTCAATGTTTTAGAGAAGAATTTGAAGACAACCGAACTTTTTTTTGCAACTATCAATCCGTGGGAATCAAATATTTCACAATTGCTTTTAGGTTTGGCAAGCATTTCCAGAGTTATACGCATTCAAAAATGTTTCAGCTTCAATCCAGATTGATTATGCACAGATCGTTGCAAAGTGAGTAAAGCATAACACACGTGTTCCGGCTACACTTTGCTCGACCTTCTTTGATCATTCTTTCCTTCCTTATGCTCCGGGTATTTTCTCTATCCTTGAGAATGGTCGTTTAAAGAAAATCCAGATCAAGGTCGTATCCAGGGGGGAGGGCCGAACCCCCAAACCCCTGAAACATGACAAAAATGCATACAAACAAATTTTTGATCTGTTTTGTAAAGTTTTTGTAACCCCCTGAAAAACACACCCCTCCGAACAAAAATCACGGATAAGTAATCCAGACAAATCATCTTAAGCACCAAGGACATCAAAATATTTTGTTTTTTTTGTTTTGCCCCACTGGACTATCACATTTATCAGAGTTGCAATGCTGAACCATAAACCATGGTTCGTAAAAATCGGACCATTAACAACGTGCTGATTACCAAAGGCAGCTGCAGCTTCAAAGAGAAGTCAAATCTTAAGCTAAGCTGTGTGTCATATGTTTTCAACTTTTATTCGCTGATTTTTCACCCGCATTTTTTTTTTGCATGTTACTACCAAAAGGTGCATAACTGAACATGGACGTTCTTTCTTAAAAAAAAAAAATAAAAAAAATAAAAATAAATAAATAAAATAAATATAAAAAAAAAAATCAATTTACGATTTTTTAGGATACAAATAGCTGTGTTAGTTTCCACTTAACCAATTCAAACAATAACATTACATTTTTACTGTCCTTGGCGCCTGAAGTCTCTAAATTAATTCTTTATCTTTCACCTTGGACAAACCATCGGTTTCTTGTCAGTGATTTATGTGCTTTTGATACAATTCAAAAGTTACTCTCATGTATAGCCTGTGCGTGTTTAACCGTTCGCCACTGTCTTATCCGTTTTTGTTTTTTATTATTAAATATCTTTCTCTTGTGTTTTAACCTAGCTTTCCTCAGTGGAATCAATCTACAAAATTCGGGAGGGGAGTAAATACATTTTCAAAACTTATTGGGAGGATTTTCTTTTTTTCAATCCTTTAATGAAAAAACAAAAAAAGTGTTTTTGGGAACCTAGGGCAGGGCAAAAAAGCATAGGTGGCAAATGCCCACCCTGCTCCCCCAATTGACGCCACTAGCTTTAATTCTGCTATTATTTACTGTTACAGAGTGTGGTTTTGAACTATTTTCATCTTTATAGATTTTAAGCTCATTTTCAAATAAACTATACATATGATTAGTAATACAAAAATGGCTACATAAAGAAATTTTCGAAATTCTTACTACTTTGGAAATACTTCTCAGCCGCGATAATTGAATATAATTTGGAAGTTTTTTTGTTCTCTATTGATTTGTAAGTTTATGTCCCCCCTCCCCACAAAAAATACGTCCAGTAATCTACAAATTCTCCAAAGGTTTTCGAGAAAATTGGTTCTCTCATATTACTTTGAAGAACCTCCCTCAAAAAGTGAATACAGATACCCTACTAAGAATTGACAAGTTTACAGAGAATTTACCTCAAAATTCGGTTTTCTGCCACTTTTGAAAAGACAGGAGTCATTTTTATCCTGTATTCTCGTGTTAAAAAGTGTGCTTTAATTTCACTGGCTTATTTCTGGGACGTATTAAGGGAGCGTTATTTCTGGTTTACATTCTTCCTTATTTCGTTAGAGAATTATGACATATTACCCATAACTCATTAGAAATATTACCCATAACTCATGCTGAGTGACAAATCTGGAAAAATATATGGGATTTCTGGATAGACTACAATTCCGCCTTCTTAAAACCAGATCGGTTCTTTATAAGAAATATTTAGCCAGTAAAACAGAACACAAAGTTTTTGAGTCAC
Organism: Artemia sp. Qi Xiang Cuo; assembly: GCF_049724085.1. NCBI lineage: Eukaryota > Metazoa > Arthropoda > Branchiopoda > Anostraca > Artemiidae > Artemia > Artemia sp. Qi Xiang Cuo. Next base: position 49,073,792 of record NC_142797.1, on the reverse strand, counting down.
ATTTTTTTTACAAGTAAACTCTCTGTTTTTCTGTGGTTCCAATCTCATCCAGGGAAGTGACCTTGGCCGATGCTTAACTGGTAAAATCCAGTAAAATTTAAACAAACTTCTCACCCTCCGCTGCAGACACGGAATAAGAAAAGTACCTTGCTCTTTAGACAAACTTCTAATGAAAACTTTAATTTTTAATTAACCCAAGCTTATTATTCAACAAAAAGGAGAACATTTCTTACGTGCTACAAAAGTTTTGCTTGAACAGAAGGGGTTGCGTGCTGTCTGTCGTTGGTATACAATAATTAATAGCCTCAACTCTCCTTAATATGCCTCTGAACCTGCTTATTCGCCTCCTTCCGGGCATATGCCCTCCCCCCGTCCTACTTATTATGTAAAAGCAAGCATTGATTCACCCTCGAACAAAGGGTTCGATAGGTTTAGGGTGGGGGGGGGGGTGGGGGGTTAAGGGATAAAAGATGTGTAACAAAAAAATCAAACTAAGTAATTTCGTACCTCTCCCTATTAAATTTTACCGCACGTTCCCTTACTTTAGTTGTGAAACAATGTATCTTGCTCTTCAACAGAAAATTAAAATCCCCTTCTCCGAGCACATTCACATGAATGTATTCAGGTGGAGGGTCTAAAAAAAAAAGAAAGCATAACAGGCCTAATATGTGTCACTACTAGAAAATTATTTGAATAGAAATGTTCTCTTAAAAATGAAATTTTATTAGAATTTCCAGTCTTATTACCCCATATAGAAGAAGATCAAATTATTTTATAAATTTAAAGGCTTTGAAATTGATATTTTAAAAGGCCAGTTTAACGCCTTTATCTCCAAATGCCCTAAGTTTTGATATTGTAATAGGCCAAAATTCAGCCTTTCATTGGCTGCTTACGTACCGACGGTGGATATTTTTAGTAAATTGTATGCACGGAAAATGCTAAAAGTAGAATAGCCAAGGCCCAGGTTGGTTTTCAAAGCTGAAAAAAGGTTTTGAAGATAAGTCTGTGAACCAAGATTTGAATATTAGAAGCTACGGTGATGATAGTGGTCAAGTATGGTTCTGAAGCATGGGCGCTTTGGGAGGCAGAGGAGAATTTCGTCAGTCGGGTATCGAAAGGTCGTATCTACATAATTGTAAATTTTCAGAAGAGCAAAAAGAAAACCCCACAACTTTTTTATTTCCCCTCCCATAACCGTAGAACAAAAACGGATTGATATGTATTGATTTTACTTATCAAACTGTTTCTGTTTTACGGTTATCGAAAGGGACATAAAAAAGTTGTGAGTTTTTTTATGCTCTTCTGAAAATTTACAATTTGTAAGATTCGACCTTTTGATACCCGACTGACAATTTGTTAGATGTTTTCCAGAGGAATTGCCTACGGATTCTTTTGGGTACCCGTCTGGCTTCCATATTTCAAACAGTAAACTCTACGATAAATACGATTCTATCCCGCTTTCAAGGGCTATAATCAGAGAAAGTTCAAGATGGCTAGAACATGTTCTGCTGATGAAGGATGACAGATTGCCAAAGATCGTGGTTTTCTGCCATCTATCTAGGGCCAAACGAAGACCACATCGTCTGAGATTAGGGTGGGAGGAGGTCGTAATAAAGGATTTATAAGAATTTGGAACTTCTTGGAAGGGTGTAAAGAGGGAGGCTTTGAATAGGAGGAGTTTGCGCAGTTGTGTTGGTCTCAGGTGGCTTGGTGCTGCAGTAAGTTGTTAATAATAGTTACATAACATAAAATTCTAAGCTTGAGTCCACTTAGTAACTTTGCTCCGTTAGATTGCATCGCATAACGTAAACGGCTCAAGTTATGGAAGTGTGAAAGGTTCCATGGCGCAGCACGAAAGCACCTTTACTGGCTCACTTTGCAGAAAAAAGAGCAGGATTTGATATTGCAATGGACCAAAATTCAGCTTCTTATTGAGTGCCACTCCTCTTTCTGCTGAGACTTGGATACTTGAGCTTTCTATCTATAATATAAAGCTTTAGATTTGTACTAAAAAGCTTTATATTTATGTATAATGTAATTTATACTTATAACACCAAGAAATGAAACATTTTATCTCTTCAAGAATATTTCTTTTTCAATTGCAATTACAGATTATTCTAAGGCCTTTCTCGACATCATTACCCGAGACATTTAGGAACTGACTGTGTCTTCCCTTTTCCTATTTAAACATTTAGTTTTATCAACGGAAATCCCCAAATGATTTCTTGCCAAATCAATTGAATCCTTGACTTAATCTTTCGTAAAAACTGTAAAATATAGCACATTGAGCGAAGTAAACGGCTCCATCCCTACATATCTTTTTCTTTCTAAGCCGGAGATGGATTGATTTTTTCTAACCTTAGGACATTTGCTAGTTGGAAAAATTTCCTGTTCACTGAGTTTTCATATAGATTACCCAAAAAATGAAATGAACGAAACGATAAAATATTGCCATAAGCCATGAAATGCTGTGAGATTGAGAAAAGTTCATACTTGTCAGCTGTACCAGGTCAATCAAGGCTTGTTTGCCCAGGCTATTCTTGTGTTCACAGCCTTAGAATTATGTTGTAGAAAGAACCAGTTGCTTAAATTCCATACTCTTTCTATAGTAAATATAGAAACAAAATTAAAATACGGGACAAAAAAGCGGCACAGGTGCTGCACAGTGTAACGTGCTCTTAAAAGAAATTACTACCATTCGTTGCAAGAATGACAAGGGGCGTCCATTTTCAGAAATCACGTACACCACCTGGTGCGTTCGAAGCTAGGTGGAAAACGAGCCAAGCGTTGCAGAATCTGTGCCAAACGTGGTGGAAACCGTGCTAAACGTGGCAGAACTGATCGGGCCATGTGGCGGTGTCAAATGTGTACCAGATAGCCGAAAGGGGGCACCCACTTGCGATTGCCCACTTGTAAATAGAGGGGTAAGGGGCGTTTGCCTCTCTTCGCCATCATAAGGCATATAATACTTCATAATGGTGCAACACTGTGTGGCATTGGAAAAAGTATGATAGTTTTCAAGCAAAAAAAACCTTTTCTCTGCTCCATTCCGTGGAAAAATATTTGACGACTTGCCAAATTCTATGAAAAAACTGTAAGATTAAGGAGAGGGCATGCTTGTCAGCTGTAACAGGTCAATGAAAACCTATGTAAAACGACTATTCTTGAAGTTTCGATACTTAGGTATTCTACTATAAAAAGAACCTCAAAGACAAAAAAAAGAGGAGAAAATGCTATCCATTAATTTTGAGCATAGGTACGGTTGTCAAGGGACCGAGAAACTAACCATGACCCCACCATGACTAACCATGACATGAAATTTTACAGCTTTGCTTAAAAAAATATCCATCAACTAACAAATTAGAAAACAGATTAATGATCAGAAGAAAAAAAGAGTTAAATAAACACATAAGACAGGAAAAATAAAAATAAAATAAAAATAAAGCAGAAGTGAACAAATTTAACTCAGAGCACATGCGCGCTTTTCACGCTTCTGAATTCTACCAGCCACCCATCCAACCCTCATGGATTGGTCACGTCTGAAAGATCAACGAAAGGTTCCATCTCGATTTGCCAAATTATGAAACTTAGAAAACATTGGAAAAACTCAAAATACAAAATTCCAAAAAACATTCTGAATCCTTTTCAGGATATTATCAAAATTAGAAACTCGCTAGAGACTCCAGAATGGGAGACATCGGATAATACATTAATTTTTAGCTCCCTTCTCCGCATAAAAATTATGTGTCCTGAATTAAAAGTATTTTTAAGAGGCGGCTGAAGTTAATCACTCGAAATTATTAAGAAACGTACTTGAATAGACAGGAGAAACACACAAAGTCTCTGTTGAATATGAAGTAAAAAGTAAGTCTAGGTAATCAATATTGGTGTTAACCTAGTCCCAAAGTTAGCACTTGACTGCAATTCTGGAACGGAAAGAAAAGGGAACGAACAGTGTCTTGTGCATAGTCTAATACAATTTTGTTAGAAGAAGATCATTGTTTTGCAATGTGTTACTATAACTTCCCAGTTCGAACTTCGCTCCCTTTTGTACTGAGTTAGTACTCAGCGTCTTGTTGCATTGAGTCAGGACTTGTGTTATTTTTGCATCGATTCTGAACTTACTTTGCACAGAGACTGAAAATATTTAGCATGACTCCGGTTTAAATAAGGGGCGAAATATGCAGTTTTTCGCTAAAAATTCTCGGTTAATTTTTGAGGGGTGGATTTTTTTACTATACACTTAGTACATACAAGCACACAAATTTAAAGTCCTTGCTTAATTACAGCTTTACATATTGCTAATTTCAAGCTCCTTTAATACAATTCTATTTCAAAAAGCTTTCCATCCTGCATTTTTGTTCATTCACTTTATTATAAACTTTTATAATTAATTATATATTATTATAATTATATATTATAATAAATATATAATAAATTATATATTACAACTTTTATAATATAATTATATATGTATTGAAATAAAGTTACTGGTAGCCTACATTAAACGTACCCTTTAATATACTGCTAAAGCAGTCAAGTTTGGTTAATGCTAATGAAATAAAATAAGATAGGATGAATATATATATATATATATATATATATATATATATATATATATATATATATATATATATATATATATATATATATATATATATATATATATATATATATATATATATATATATATATATATATATATATATATATATATATATATAGTTAAGAAACAACTTTGGGCTATATATTTGCACATTAGGGGGGTGGGGATAAAGCATACCATATATTAAATACTTAATCTAACCTAGGTACCTCCCCCCCCCCCATACACCAAAAAACAAAAGGTTAAAAATCGTATACGCAATGAAAACCACGCTTTGCATTGCATTGCTCTATTGTGATCTATTGTATTAACCCGGCTGGTAGGTTTTTCCGTGACTGGTTTCGTGACAAGATAAAAAAGAGTACGTTTAATGCACTCGTACCGAAATAAATATATCATAACTTGTATATTGAAGTTTTATAATATAATTATATATTATTAAATTTATTATAATTATATATTATAATTTATAATATACTTACATATTATTATATTTATATATTATAAGACCTTTTAGAAACAATAGAAGGATCATGGTCAGAGGATTCAGATTCCCACGACAAATTTGAAAAATACATATCCATGTTAAAGAAAAACTTTTAAATACACACTTCTCCTAAAAATTGAGGGGGAGTTTCTGCCTAAGAAGTCTACTTCAGTCTGATATATTCCCTGTTTATTCAAAACAACCCCAGCACAGAATATTCAAGAATACTCGGAACTTAGGAAAGGCAATACCCTCATGAAGCTTCAAGCAGTGCTGGATTCAACGAACCGTCTAATGCCAGCTTGGTTTAATCAGATTGGCCTGTTTTGCAGATTATTGTAAATGCTGAAAATGGCGTCATTGAAAACCCAAATATAGTTATGGGAATACCAGATTTCTTCAGTCAATGACAAAGCAAAATTTCTGTCAGTTCTCAGCTGGACCATCCACAAATGTGTTTCAGAAAAAAAAGCAGTCTCGATTGGATATCACTGCTTTAGAATAAGGCTCCTTACCAGAATTTACTTCACTGACAATTTTTTTCTACTATCGATTCAGACTCGTTCAAAACCCTTTACGTTATTTAATTAAATTAATAGGATTAACTACTAACTGAATTTGCACTTGCGATGTCTTAACTAGCAGTCTTAGACCAAAACATAGTCAAATGTTCAACGATACAAAAATTTCATGCTCCATTACATCGAATACTTTAATTTCCAGAACAATTCACACTGAACATAACAGTACCATAATTTCTGAATTTATATTCCAGCTTCGTCATTGTTTAGATCAGGGATGGGTAGTGCGGGCGGGAGAGGCATCCACGCCCAGACCCATCCCCAAGGAATCCTATTTTTTCCCAAATTTGTTGGCCAAACTTCTTTTTTAGATTATGATTTTTTTATTATTCTCCCCATCCCTCCAGAAAAACGTTCCTGTGTATGTACCTGACATAAATAAAGAATTCATTGATCAAAATCCAAACACATCTACAAAAAAAACAGGTCGCGATCACCGGCAGATAGAAGTTACGAAGCACGATGAAACATGACGGCATACTGTATCTTGAACAAGAGCCGCGTTTTGAGGCTCAGCGGGTTCGAACACGGGTTGTTCTCGTAGCTTTTCGTCTAGTTTCAGCGGGTTCGAAGTTTCAACCCCGTGTTAATGCACTAGAAGAGAACAACCCGTGTTCGAACACGGGTTGTTCTCTTCTAGTGCATCAAGCGTTGTGCATTAGTGCATCAAACACGAGGTTGAAACTTCGAACCCGCTGAAACTAGACGAGAACTTGAAACTAGGCGACAACAACCCATGTTCGAACCCGCTGAGCCTGAAAACGCGGCTAAGAGCAAATCCAAAATAAAACGTATAGGGTTTTCCTGAAGTCGCTAAGTGGCGTAACTAGAGCGGAAAGAGTGTACAGTTCTTCCCCAGACGTAATATTTCTTTGGGGGTCATTTCGATTAAATTGTTCCTGTTTTAGTGATGTAAAAATGGAAATTTCCCAATAGAGCCCCCCCCCCCCCCACACACACACGGGAATAAATAACCCCCCCTTTCTTTTAGGGTGAGGTCAGAGTTTGTCCATACTATATCACAGTTTATAGAATTAGCAGTATGATCATACCCTATCTCACCCATTATAAAAACCCGGACCAAGGTGCGAGTGCTCCAGAGAACGTTTTGCAGATATAAACATAAGCGGCATTAGATCTTTTCAAGGGTAGACAAGTCAGATTTCTCTTGGACACGAAACAAGTGGAAACCCGCTATTACGAATAATGCACTTTGTAACCATTTCTCATTGATTGACGGAAACAGACTAACCCGCTAATGTAGAAATAAGTGGGAGGAGCTTTTTGTTCGTACCGAGGATGAAGACCAGAAATGATCTGCGATAAACTTACTGGATAATTCTATAAACTGTGATTGAATATTCACAGAAAAAAACAAAAACAATAGCATCAGTTTCATGGGAAAATAAATCGGAAGTATCTGCATAACTGCAATAGGTAATTATATTATTATGAGAGTTAATCTTATATTTCTGAATTGAATCGAAATTCAGCTAGATGGCAGCGAAGCTCGAGCTTAATTCACATGCACCCTTGGCTAGTCATCAATGTCCATGCACCGTCATTACCTGCCAATCAAAACTTACTTCAATTTTTAAATGCAGCTCCGATTTGTCCAAATTTACGATTGCAAAAATACTAATGTCCAGCTACGCGCACGTGTGAATGGGGCTTTAATAGCAGACCAAGTCATTGTATCATACGCTATGAACAATGCTCTTTCTTCGTTATTGTTAATACTTTCTTCAGGCACTTTTAATTAATGATATGCAAAACGCGGCTTCATTGCCCAAACCCCTGTTTAACATTCTTTTGTTTTCTTTGTGTGGGTTTTAGTAAGACCAATTTAACATGAAAAGGCTTAAGAAGGCTATACCTAGTTAGTCGCACAGTAAATTAATAGCCAACTATCATATATAGTCCTATTTTACCTTCTTTTTATCGGCTTAATAAGTCTTAATCGTCTACATTTATCGCTCTTAAGTTTCAATTCTGTTATTTCTCGAAATAAATCTTAGGTCCCTTACTTAAAAAGCAAATGTTTCAGTAGTAAGTTGTAATAGGCTATATTTGGCAATAGACAAAACAACGATCAACTTTACATGCTATTGAATAAGTGAAAATATTTAAAATATTCCATAATGTAGGCTTTGTCCTTAAGTACAAAGGACAGTGACCATGCCTAAAAAAATTTAGAAAAAGTCGGAAATTTTTAATAAAAAAGAGCTCCATAAGAAAAAGAAAAAAAAAGACAATGATGAAAAATCAGAAATATAAGCTAAAAAAATTGTGTAGCTTTCCTTTAAATGTGTTGTTATCTTTGGGAATCAGCAAAAAGTTAAAATTTGAATTTTTTTCCAAACGAAAAGCGTTGTCAAATTTTAACTAATCATTTTCGCTTGTTTATTTTCACGGTTCAACGTGGCAACTCAGAAAAAAATGTGATACGGCCCTAATAATTTCAAAATATTATAACACCCAAAACAAAATCTAACAAGACCGTGGTTTTCAGGCTTGATTAGACCTAAGATGGGCCCAGAGGTCAAAAAATGTTTTTATCTTAAATAACAAAATTAAAGAAAGATATGCTTTGCAGGTTGCAATTAATTTGTAATTTTATGGCCCGGGCCGCCCGAAATCTCACGGTTTTCGTTTATTTTCCCATAACTTTCTGATACTTCTCACAGAATAAGGGATTTGAAGGATTTGCCCCCCTCCCCCGAAACAAAATTCCAGCTTACGTGCCTAGATCAGTTTACCTGATTTTTCGATGCAGAAAAAAAGTATAGGCACACAAACTGTACTTGATTTATATTAATTCTAACTAGTATTAATTTAATCAAATTAGCAGTGAAAATAGTCGTTCTTCATGAAGGTATTTTTTTTCAATTTAACTTAATTTATACGGTTACCCATTTCTAATCAAAGATCTCAATTTTACCAGAGAATTTTAGCTAGAGAGAAGTAAATTGAAGAAAGAAAAAGTATTAACTTAATAAAATTAAATATGAAATGATTATCCTTATAAAAATATGTTTACTTGAAAGCCTAAAATTAATCATCATTCACTGGGGCTGTCCCTGGGAATTTATCAATATCCCAAGGTTCGATAGCGAAAAATCATGGTGTTTCAATAAATGTTGTAAGATATTAAATGATGATAATATATATGTTACCGTGAATGTCCGCAAATTGGTGAATGTCGAGACTCGCCAGTGAATGTCGGAAATACCTTTTTTTCTCCTTGGATTTAGTCAGCGTTGCCAGCCAACTTTTACAATTTATGCAAGATTTGATGATGACAAGGTTAAGTTAGAATAGATTAAATTTGGTTAGATGAGGTTAGCTTAGGTTTTTAACCCATTTCTGATATTCAGTGGCGTAATTTCGTCAAAATCCTGGGGGTGTGTTTGCAAAGTTGGAGCCAATTTTCCCAAATCAAGTGAAAATGACAGTAAAAACGTGAAAAATGAGCCATTTGGTACCATGAAAGTACCATATAATGCTGTAAAAATACAATAAAGATACTATAAAAGTAAATATATAGCATAAAAAACCGATCCGTTTCAGTTGATGTTTGAATTATGTAAGCTTATGTTAGTTTCGACAAGATTTTTAAAGAAACTAAAATTCAGCTGGGGGGGGGCACGGAGGTCTGGGAGGGGTAGTTGACCCCCCCTGCCCCATAGAAAATTACACGCCTGCTGATATTTAAAACCAAATTTAACATAACCTACCCTAATGTAACCTAACCTAACCTAACCTAACTTTAACTTTTATCATCATAGCTTGCATAAGACTGAAAAAGCTGACTCGCAAAGCTAATTGAATCTAAGCAGAGAAAAAGGAATTTCGAACATTCACCGATGTTTACAGTAAAGAACGATCGCTTATGCATAGTAAATGATATATGGTGGTTTCAGGGGTAGTTACTTGTGGTTCGTCTCTTACTATTTCAAAGAAGAAAAAGCCATAGGCTTTTTCCTGTTTGTAATGATATAGCATAAAACGAATTCCAAGTTGTAACTGACGTCATCCTGGTTGTTATAATAAATTACAGTAAAGAACGAATCTCCAGCACATAGTAACTAAAATAAGACTATAATCAATATTAAAGATAGATCAATGATGTCATAAGCGTAGGTTGTAGCCAGGTCGTCTCTTACTATTCCAATTAAGAAAAAGCCATACGCTTTTTCCTGTTTGTAATACAGTAAGGTACAATTAAGAATACATAAAGGACAGATATAGATTATCATAAATGTTGAATTAAAAAATTAAAATCAAAAATTAAAATTATAGATCCGGCTTCGTATCTATAAATTTTTCAATTAAAAACTGCATTTTTGATGTCTTTTCATACAGCAGTCTTTCAAAGATATTCGATTTTTGTACAATATTCATAATCGTATACCAGCGGTAAGATTTAAACCCATGCCTCCGAAGAGACTGGTGGCTAACACCAGCGCCTTAGACCCCTCGGCCAATCTGCCTCTCATAACTAAATATATGTGAATTTTTTTATCCGGGTTGCAGCGGTAGCTAGCAACCTAGTAAGATTTTATAATAAAGAACGACCTCTTACCTATACTAAATTTTATACGCCACTTAATTATAGTATAGGTTAGTAATTCAACAGATAGCATGGCACTGAAACATTGTAGACAGTTGTTCAATGGTTATAATAAAGAACGAATATTTTACCGATTATCTACTAATAACCATATATGACGTAATAAGTGACATGACGTAATATCTAAAACCTAGTATGTACTAATAACCATATATGACTTAATGAGTGACGTGACGTAAAAATTGAAAAAATTAGTATTTATTTTTTTCCGGGTTGCAGCGGTAGCTAGCAACCTAGTAAGAGACGATCACGTCCAATGTTAAGAAATATAAAAACCCATAGTTCCTAACAAAGGAGTCAGATCAAAACAAAAAGTACACCATTAGAACCGCCTTGTCTGAAACCCTTGTATAGAAAACTTTCTGTCCCTTGGCTTGAACAGCAAGGGAAATATATTGGCTTGAAAATCAAGAAAATTGACTTTAACCACGTTATTCTCCCCAAACGGGATATTTTTTTCTTTTTTCTTTTTTTTGTATCCAGAGATAGCTTGGCACTGGAACATCGTAGATAGTTGTTCAATAGCTCATTTTAAAGGAAATTAATTGGGTTAAAAACCTTTTGTAACTAAAATAAATTATTTTTAAAAGAGAATAAATTTTTCCACCAAAAACTGCATTTTCGATGTCTTTTCACACTGCAGTCTTTCAAACATAATCGTATACCAGCGGTAAGATTTGAACCCACACCTCCGTAGAGACTGGTGGCTAACACCAGTGCCTTGGACCACTCGGCCAGGTTGCCTCTCATAAATAACTATATATGTGAATCTGGGTTGCAGCAGTAGCTAGCAATCTAGTTAGAGACGATCAGTCCAATGCTAAGAAATATAACAAAACTCCTAAAAATAGAGTCAAATCAAAACAAAAGTAAATCATTAGAATTACCTTGTCTGAAACCCTACTAGATAAATATTGAATGTCGTCATAGTTTTATATTTGAGCTATGACGTGAATATAATAAAGATCAAACTCTTCCCTATGCTAACTTGCATACGCAACTTCACTATAGTTAAGATTACAGTATTTATATTTTTACATTAAAAGACGATCACTGAAATAACAAACCATTCCATACATTGCACTTAGTTAGCTACTTGATTGTTTGAGTTTCGTCTCTTACTATTTAAAATAAGAAAAAGCCGTAGGCTTTTTCCTGTTTGTATTTATAGTTAAAAAACGAACTCAAGTCCAAAGAAACTGAACACTGTGGTTCATTCATATTATCTTCATTATTTTAGCCAGAATGTAAATAAACAAGTTTCTTTTTTAAATTTTAAATTGAAAAGATAGTGCTTTTAATTCAACATATTAAAATTTCTCCTCGAAACGGAATCGAACCCCCTTCTCTCAGGTAATAAGTGGGCATACTTACCATTAGACTATCGGAGACTTATAAATTAAAAGTTACATATAAGATATGATAATAATTTTTTAATCCGGGTTACATAAAGGCTCGATCATCGAATTTTTACATTAAAGAGCGAACTTTAGTCCATAGTTTATATTAAAGGACGATCATTAGAATCCGGGTTGCAGCGGTAGCTAGCAACCTAGTAAGAGACGATCACGTCCAATGTTAAGAAATATAAAAACCCATAGTTCCTAAAACAGGATTCAGATCAAAACAAAAAGTACACCATTAGAACCGCCTTGTCCGAAACCCCTGTATAGGAAACTTTCTGTTCCTTGGCTTGAAACAGCAAGGGAAATATATTGGCTTTAAAATCAAGAAAATTGACTTTAACCACGTTATTCTCCCCAAACGGGATATTTTTTTTTCTTTTCTTCTTTTCCAGAGATAGCTTGGCACTGGAACATCGTAGAGAGTTGTTTAATAGCTCATTTTAAAGGAAATTAATTGGGTTAAAAATCTATAGTAACTAAAATAAATTATTTCTAAAAGAGATACATTAAAAGACGATCACTGAAATAACAAACCATTCCATACATTGGACTTAGTTAGCTACTTGATTGTTTGAGTTTCGTCTCTTACTATTTAAAATAAGAAAAAGCCTTAGGCTTTTTCCTGTTTGTATTTATAGTTAAAAAACGAACTCAAGTCCAAAGAAACTGAACACTGTGGTTCATTCATATTATCTTCGTTATTTTAGCTAGAAAGTAAATAAACAAGTTTCTTTTTTAAATTTTAAATTGAAAAGATAGTGGTTTTAATTCAACATATTAAAAGCTCTCCCCGACGGGGAATCGAACCCTCTTCTCCCAGGTAACAAGTAAACATACTTACCATTAGACTATCGAAGACTTAAGAAATAAAAGTTACATATAAGATATGATAATAATTTTTTAATCCGGGTTACATAAAGGCTCGATCATCGAATTTTTACATTAAAGAACGAACTTTAGTCCATAGTTTATATTAAAGGACGATCATTAGAAAAGCACACCATTGTATATATTAGACTGAGTTAGTTTTTCAGTTTAGAATCGCTAAAGTTTTACATTAAGGACCGAAGTCTATCTCATAGTAACTAATGCAGCGGGAAAAAGAAAAGAGGTCTGTGGTATATATTACGTCATAAAAGGTTACATTTGATTATACAGTAAAATACGATCATTGGAATAACATTTCACTATCCGGGTTGCAGCGGTATCCGGGTTGCAGCGGTAGCTGGCAACCTAGTAAGAGACGATCACGTCCAATGTTAAGAAATATAAAAACCCATAGTTCCTAACAGAGGAGTCAGATCAAAACAAAAAGTACACCATTAGAACCGCCTTGTCCGAAACCCCTGTATAGGAAACTTTCTGTCCCTTGGCTTGAACAGCAAGGGAAATATATTGGCTTGAAAATCAAGAAAAGTGGCAGCTACTACAACATTCTGCCTAAACGGGATATTTTTTTTATATTAAAAGACGATCATTGAAATAAATTATAGTAAAAAACCGGGAGCCTGGCGGCTTCGCCACCGAGCCCTGGTACTCGGCATGCGGCAGGCTTTCATATATCTATATACAGGGATTCTGATTGTTGCTTGTCTTCTAACCACTGACAATTTGGTGTCTTTTCATACTGCGGTCTTTTCAAAGATATTTGATTATTAGAGCAAATATGATTTCTAACTGTGACATCTAGTATGCTTCAAATTTTTAGTTTTATTTTTTAAGGTTTTTAAATTTCTGTAATTCCTTGCTAAAATATATACAAACATTTTTGCTATTTTTACATTAAAGAGCGAACTTTAGTCCATAGTAACTGATCCAACAGTTCGTGGTAACGAACTGAATAGTAAGAGCGACTCGTCTTAATAGTAACCGAAATTCTAAAAAACGGTATTTCGATATCAATAGATGCATCAAAAGAATCGAATTTTTATGCTGATTTTATATATATGGGTTTCATCAAGTTTAATCTAACCCATCAAAAGTTACGAGCCTGAGAAAACTCGCCTTATTTTGAAAAAAAGGAAAAAAAACCCTAAAAGTGATAGAATCTTAATGAAAATCACATCATCAGATTCAGCGTATGAGAGAATCTTACTGTAGAGTTTTGAAAAAGTCCTATCTGCAAATATGTGGAATTTAGTATTTTTTGCCAGAATTATATTAAAAAACGATAGGATAAAATTGAAATTTTGTTAGTATCATCGATATCATGGTTTTATTGATACCCGATTTACAGAGTAAAAGAAATCGGCCCTACTTGGCCTTAAACCACCAACCTTTTGGTTAAAGCCCGATGGTGCTAGTCAAACAGTTCGTGGTAACAAACTATAATAAGACTTACATTAAAGAACGAACTGTACCACATAGTAACTGAAGTATTAAAAGGAAAAATATTTATGGTGTCTGAGTAACAATTAAAATTTTTTATTTACATTAAAAGACGATCATTGAAATAACAAACCCTTGCATACATTTGACTTAGTTAGCTATGTGATTGTTTGAGGATCGTCGCTTACTATTTCAAAGAAGAAAAAGTCGTAGGCGTTTTCCTGTTTGTAATCAAACAGTTCGTGGTAACGAAATGTATAGTAAAAGCCCAAAGGAACTGAACCCTGTGGTTCATCCTTGCCACTAATCTCTGGGCATGTTTCAATCCCAAAGGCATTGTTATTTGATATTTAGGCTATTTTGAATAGAATGGCTATCTCAAAATTTCTATTAGTTACATTTCGGGACAATAAGACGTAGTTGAAAGGCCCTTCCAATATCCAATCCAATGAGCTCTTTTCGAAGTTTCTACATCAACTCCTTCAATACGAAGTGCCCTGGTCTAACCCCCCCCCTCCCCCCCCCCCAAAAAAAAAAAAATTGTGCCAATATCATTCTTTACTTAGGCATCCAATTGCGCTTCCTATGATATATAGATCCTTTTTGTAACTTTATACAGAAAAACCAAAAGTGTGAGGCTTAGTAGACAATCGGTGTTGAAAATTGGATTTTAATAATGAAATATCTTTGAAAAGATTGCAGTATGAAGTTTTAATAAAAAGGTAGTATTATAATCAAGCAATAAATAATAATGTAAAAGTGTTATTTGAGATATCTGACGGCACGGGTATTTTGTTCTTGCAGGATTTACTATATACTCCACATAAAGAGGGAGGGGGGGGGGGGAGAGGATCCGGGTTGCAGCGGTAGCTAGCAACTTAGTAAGAGATTACATTAAAGAACGAACTTTAGTCCATAGTAACTGATCCAACAGTTCGTGTTAACGAACTGAATTGTAAAAGCGACTCGTCTTAATAGTAACCGAAATTCTAAAAAACGGTATTTCGATACCAATAGATACATCAAAAGAATCGGATTTTTATACTGATTTTAAATATATCGGTTTCATCAAGTTTCATCTAACCCATTAAAGTTTACGAGCCTGAGAAAACTGGCCTTATTTTCGAAAAAAGGAAAAAAAATCCTGTGATAAAATCCTGTGGAAAAAAAAGTGATAGAATCTTAATGAAAATCACATCATCAGATTCAGCGTATGAGAGAATCTTACTGTAGAGTTTTTAAAAAGTCCTATCTGCAAATATGTGGAATTTGGTATTTTTTGCCAAAATTATATTAAAAAACGATAGGATAAAATTGGAATTTTGTTAGTATCATCGGTATCATGGTTTTATTGATGGTGCTAGTCAAACAGTTCGTGGTATCAAACTATAATAAGACTTATCAGGGTTGCAACGGTAGCTAGCAACCTAGTAAGAGACGATCACGTCCAATGTTATCCGGGTTGCAGCGGTAGCTAGCAACCTAGTAAGAGACGATCACGTCCAATGTTAAGAAATATAAAAACCCATAGCTCCTAAAAAAGGAGTCAGATCAAAACAAAAAGTACCGCCTTGTCCGCCTTGTTAGAACCGCCTTGTCGGAAACCCCTGTATAGGAAACTTTCTGTCCCTTGGCTTGAACAGCAAGGGAAATATATTGGCTTGAAAATCAAGAAAATTGACTTTAACCACGTTAGTCTCCCCAAACGGGATATTTTTTTTCTTTTTTTGTATCCAGAGATAGCTTGGCACTGGAAGATCGTAGAGGGTTGTTCAATAGCTCATTTTAAAGGAAATTAATTGGGTTAAAAATCTATAGTAACTAAAATAAATTATTATTTCTAAAAGAGAATAAATTTTTCCAATAAAAACTGTATTTTTGATGCAGTGACGTCATAATTACTATATAAGAAACGTCAAAACTGTAAATGGTCTCATTCATGAATACATAATGGCTAGATCAAAGCAAGCTACACGCAAGTTAAAAAATCAGTACTAAAAAATCAAGAAAAGTGGCAGCTACTACAACATTCTGCCTAAACGGGATATTTTTTTCTCTTTTCTTTGTTTCCAGCATAATAAAGATCAAACTCTTCCCTATACTAACTTGCATACGCAACTTTACTATAGTTAAGATTACAGTATTTATATTTTTTTTACATTAAAAGATTATAATAAAGAACGACCTCTTGCCTATACTAAATTTTATACGCCACTTAATTATAGTATAGGTTAGTAATTCAACAGATAGCATGGTACTGGAACATCGTAGAGAGTTGTTCAATGGCTCATTTTAAAGGAAATTAATTGGGTTAAAAACCTTTTGTAATTAAAACAAATGATTTTTATTACATTAAGAAATTTTAATTATGTTCCTTAAGAAATCATCATAAGTAAAAATTTCCCGTACGGAAATTAAACTCAAGCCTGCTGGGTGACAGCTATCCCAACCTCTAGACCATATAGGATATATTAAAATATCCGATTAATGAAGTCTATGTTAAAGAACAAATTATAAACATAATTAGCTGCCTGATTATTTGAGGATCGTCTCTTACTATTCCAAAGAAGAAAAAGCCGTAGGCTTTTTCCTGTTTGTAATTTATTTTATAATAAAGGATGAACTTCAGGCTTTACTAACTGAAAAGTTTAGTATTTTTATATAGTAAAGAACAAGCTCTAAATGATAGTTGTAGCTATAGCTGCAATCAAGTGAAAGACAAACCGAAGCATATAGTAACTAAAAGTTTTAAATATGTTTTGGAAAATCATAATTG
The DNA here is from genome assembly GCF_049724085.1 of Artemia sp. Qi Xiang Cuo. Taxonomy (NCBI): domain Eukaryota; kingdom Metazoa; phylum Arthropoda; class Branchiopoda; order Anostraca; family Artemiidae; genus Artemia; species Artemia sp. Qi Xiang Cuo. Next base: position 49,056,975 of record NC_142797.1, on the reverse strand, counting down.
CTATAGATGGCAAAACCTAGTGAAAGGCGAACCAGAGCCCATAGTAACTAAAAATTGAAAAAACGCGCTTTGAAAACACGCTTTGAAAACATTAAAAGACGATCATTGGAATAACAAACCATTGCATACATTGGACCTAATTAGCTACTTGATTGTTTGACGTTCGTCTCTTTCAAAGAAAAAAGCCATAGGCTTTTTCCTGTTTGTTTTACATTAAAGAAATTAGCTAATTTCGGTTTTTAGAGTTTCGGTTACTATTGAGACGGATCGCTCTTACTATTTACATAAAGAATCGATAACGTTTATGATAAATGGGGCCTAAGCTGCTTTCAGTGGATATAGCTGAAACCGAGTAAAGTCTGGGTTGCAGCGGTAGCTAGCAACCTAGTAAGAGACGATCACGTCCAATGTTAAGAAATATAAAACCCATAGTTCCTAACAAAGGAGTCAGATCAAAACAAAAAGTACACCATTAGAACCACCTTGTCCGAAACCCCTGTATAGGAAACTTTCTGTCCCTTGGCTTGAACAGCAAGGGAAATATATTGGCTTGAAAATCAAGAAAATTGACTTTAACCACGTTATTCTCCCCAAACGGGATATTTTTTTTTTTTTTCTTTTTTTTTTCTTTTCCACAGATAGCTTGGCACTGGAACATCGTAGTGGGTTGTTCAATAGCTCATTTTAAAGGAAATTAATTGGGTTAAAAATCTATAGTAACTAAAATAAATTATTTCTAAAAGAGAATAAATTTTTCCACCAAAAACTGCATTTTTGATGTCTTTTCACACTGCAGTCTTTCAAACATAATCGTATACCAGCGGTAAGATTTGGACCCACGCCTCCGAAGAGACTGGTGGCTAACACCAGTGTCTTGGACCACTCGGCCAGGCTGCCTCTCATAAATAAATATATATGTGAATTTGGGTTGCAGCAGTAGCTATCAATATAGAAATATATAAAACTCCTAAAAATAGAGTCAAAAATAGAGTCAGAAAAGAAATATAACAAAACTCCTAAGAATAGAGTCAGATCAAAACAAAAGTTACATTAAAGAACGAACTGTACCACATAGTAACTGAAGTATTAAAAGGAATCATTATATAGAGGATGATGTAACACATATTTATCTATAGATAAGATAATATAACACAAATTATGCAAACTACAAAAATATTTATGGTGTCTGAGTAACAATTAAATTTTTTTATCAAACAGTTCGTGGTAACGAACTTTAAGTAAGGAGCGACTCGGCTCAATGGAAAATGAAACTCTAGAAAAAGGAATTTTGATGCCAAAAGATACATTAAACGAATAAGATTTTAATGCTGATTTCAAATATATAAGTTTCATCAAGTTTAATCTTACCCATCAGTTACGCGCCTGAGAAAATTTGGCTGATTTTCGAGAAAAGGGGGAAAGACCCCCTAAAAAAATATAGAAACTCAATGAAAATCACACCATCATATTCAGTGTATCAGAGAACCTCACTGTAGAGGTTTCAAGCTCCTATCTACAAAAATGTGGAATTTTGCATTTTTTGCCAGAAGAAAGATAACGGGTGCGTGTTTATTTGTTTTTTTTGTTGTTTTTTTCCAGGCGTGATCGTATTGACCCAGTGGTCCTAGAACATTGTCGGAGGGCTCATTGGAACGGAAATTAAAAGTTCTAGTGCCCTTTTTAAGTGACTAAAAAAATGGAGGGCAACTAGGCCCCCTCCCACGCTCATTTTTTTCCCAAAGTCACCCGATCAAAATTTTGAGATAGCTATTTTGTTCAGCATAGTCGAAAATCCAATAAATATGTCTTTTAGGATGACTTAATCCCCCGCAGTTCCCAGGAGAAGGGCTGCAAGTTACGAACTTTGCCCATTGCTTACATATTGTATTGGTTATTGGGAAGTATACAGACATTTTCAGGAAAAATTTTTTTCTGGTAGGGGGGCAGAAGGAGGGGGTTACTCGGGAGAATCTTTCCGTGGAGGATGTTTCTTTGGGGTACGGGGCATTTCTATGAAGGGGGTGCCGGATTTCCAAGCATTATTTAAAATACGATCAGAAATTAAATTTTAAAAAACAAGTTTTTTCAACTGAAAGTAAGAAGCAACATTAGAACTTAAAATGAACAGAAATTATTACGTATATGAGGGGGTTTTCCCCCAAGTCAATACCTCGTTCTTTAAGCCAAAGATTTTTTAGTACTTTCATAAGAGATCTTTATTCTAATTAACGGCCTTTTTGATTAAGCGGTCATTTTTAAAGAATTGGAACAAAATTCGAACTTTAGCTTAAAGAGAAAGGTATTGATTGACTAGGGGGCGAACCCCCTAATATACGTATTAAAAATATATGAATATAGAAGTTTGTTACGTAAGTTAATTCGTATGTTACGTATATTCATTACAACTAAAAACTTCCGTAAATAAAATTAAATAAGTTTTTAGAAAGCCATTTAATCAAATAAAATTAAATTAATATACAAGTTTTGTTTTAATTATTCATGTACGGTGAACCAAGATTAAAAGCTGCATTTATTCAAAAATGTTCAAAAATTAAATAAAAAAATAAGTTTTTTAAACTGAAAGTAAGGAGCGACATTTAAACTGAAAACGAACAGAAATTATTCCGTATATGGAAGGGGCTTTCCCCTCCTCAACGCCTCGCTCTTTACGCTAAAGTTTGACTCTGTCTCAAAACTTTATTTTCTTAAACAAAAAAAAACCTTTAGCGTAAAGAGCGAGGCGTTGAGGAGGGGAAAGCCCCTTCCATATACGGAATAATTTCTGTTCGTTTTAAGTTTTAATGTCGCTCCTTACTTTCAGTTTAAAAAACTTGTTTTTTTATTTAATTTACATTAAAAGACGATCATTGAAATAACAAACCCTTGCATACATTTGACTTAGTTAGCTATGTGATTGTTTGAGGTTCGTCTCTTACTATTTCAAAGAAGAAAAAGCCGTAGGCTTTTTCCTGTTTGTAATCAAACAGTTCGTGGTAACGAATTGTATAGTAAAAGTCCAAAGGAACTGAACCCTGTGGTTCATCCATATCATTTTAATTATTAGAGCTAGCAGGTAACTAAAACGAATTTCTTTATTAGATTTTGAAGATTACATTAAGGATCGATAAAGTTCATCATAAATGGTGTCAGTCAAGAGGATCTCATGTAGTACTTATTAATAAAAGTTTTGTTTAGACTTTAAATTTACAAACGTGTAAAAACGGTCAATGGCAGGAATTGAACCAATGTTGTAGTAAAGAACGAAATCTAAGCTATAGTAATATGGGATTAGACCAATATAGTTAGTCAAAGCAAAGGGCATAGAGAAACTGTCTAAAATTATATTCAAGGAACGATTGCGGGTTGCAGCGGTAGCTAGCAATCTAGCAAGAGACGATCATGCCCCATAGAAAATAAAGCCCATAACTTCTAAAACTAGAATCAGATCAAAATCCGGGTTGCAGCGGTAGCTAGTAACCTAGCAAGAGACGATCACGTCCAATGCCAAGAAATATAATAACCCATAACTCCTAAAATAGATCAAGATCAAAACAAAAAGTAAACCATTAGAACCACCTTGTCCGATGCCCCTATATAGGAAACTTACCGCCCCATGGCTTGAATAACAAGGGAAACATATTTACTTGAAAATCAAGAAAAGTGGCAGCTACTAAAATATTCTGCATAAACGGTATCTTTTTTTCTTCTTTATATTTTCCACAGATAGTCAAACAGTTCGTGGTAACAAACTGTATAGTAAGAGTGACTCATCTCAATAGTAACCACAACTCTAAAAAACGAAATTTTGATATCAATAGATTCATCAAAATAATTGGATTTTTATGCTGATTTTACTAGCTTAGAAAAGAGAATCAATATGACAGTTCCTGTAGCCATAGCTCTTGATATTAAAGGTCCGGAGATCAGGACTGGACTCCTGCAAGGAGGCGCATCAGCGGAAGTAGAATTGCACAAAGGGGAAAAAATCAAACTAACCACCCATAAGGAATCTGCTGAGAAATCTTCCGCTCAAGTCCTTTACGTCGATTTTATAGTAAAGAGTGAACTCGAGCCCAAAGGAACTGAACCCTGTGGTTCATGCTTCATTATTTTATACTATATAAAGGTGGGCCACAAAAATGATGCAGCTTATTGGCCAATATCTTTTGTCTGTGGTTAGGAAATTTTAAAAAGACATTGCTTTCTTGTTTTGTCAATTTCTTAGCCTCTAAATATTTTTTGGGCTGATTTCCAGTTTGGTTTTCTAACAAATTAATCAAAAAAGCTTTTTGCACAAAATAAGTTTTTCAAAAAAAGTAAAGAACTCCATTAAACCAAAAATGAACAAAATAGAATCAAAGAAACTTCAGAAAAGGCTCATTCAATTGGAAATTGAAAGAGCTATTGCCCTTTTTAATAGGCTATTCGAAACTGATTGGAGGACAAGTAACCTCCCTCTCACGCCCACCATTTCCGCATATACATCCAATCAAAATTTTGAGATAGCCATTTTTTTCAACGTAGTTGAAAAAAAAGTAAAGAACTCCATTAAACCAAAAATGAACAAAATAGAATCAAAGAAACTTCAGAAAAGGCTCATTCAATTGGAAATTAAAATCAAAAATTAATCAAAAAAGCTTTTTGCACAAAATAAGTTTTTCAAAAAAAGTAAAGAACTCCATTACTGGGGGGAGTGCCATCCTCAAACATATAATTTCCGGACTTTTTAACTACGTTGAAAAAAATGGCTATCTCAAAATTGTTGTTGGATGTTTTTGGGGAAATGGTGAGTGTGGGAGGGGTGTTGGTTTTCTCCCAATCACTTTTGACTAATGACAAGGGCACTAGACCTTCAAATTTTCTATTATAAAGCTCTATAAAAGCCTTATATGCCGCCAGGGCATAACTTATAACCCTTTCTCTGAGGGGTGTGTGTGTGTGGGGTGGGGGGTGATCATCCTCAAAGACATAATATCCAGAATTTTCAACTAAGTTAAAAAAAATGACCATCTCAAAATTTTGATGGGATGTGTTTGGGAAAATGGTGTGCGTGAGAGGGAGGATAGTTGCCGTCCAATCAGTTTCGACTAGCCTATTAAAAAGGGCAATAGCCCTTTCAATTTCCAATCGAATGAGCCTTTTCTGAAGTTTCTACGACAACATTTTCTATAAAAAAAAAATTATACGACCCCATCCGGGTTGCAGCGGTAGCTAGCAACCTAGTAAGAGACGATCACGTCCAATGTTAAAAAATGTAAAAACCCATAGTTCCTAACAAAGGAGTCAGATCAAAACAAAAAGTACACCATTAGAACCGCCTTGTCCGAAACCCCTGTATAGGAAACTTTCTGTCCCTTGGCTTGAACAGCAAGGGAAATATATTGGCTTGAAAATCAAGAAAAGTGGCAGCTACTACAACATTCTGCCTAAACGGGATATTGTTTTCTTTCTTTTTTTCTTTTTTTCTTTTCCACAGATAGCTTGGCACTGGAACATCGTAGAAGGTTGTTCAATAGCTTATTTTAAAGGAATTTGATGGAGTTAAAAACCTTTTGTAACTAAAATAAATTATTTCCAAAAGAGAATAAATTTTTCCACCAAAAACTGCATTTTTGATGTCTTTTCACATTACATAAAGGATCGATGTCCGTCAAGAGGATCTAATGTAGTACAGTAAAGAACGATCTCTCTCCCATACTAACTGATTATATGGTGGTTCCAGGTGTAGTTACATTTACAGTAAAGAACGATCACTCATGCATAGTAACTGATATATGGTGGTTCCAGGGGTAGTTACTTGTGGTTCGTCTCTTACTATTTCAAAGAAGAAAAAGCCTTAGGCTTTTTCCTGTTCGTAATGATATAGCATAAAACGAATTCCAAGTTGTAACTGACGTCATCCTGGTTGTTATAGTAAAGAACGAACTCTTGCCCTTAGTTACCTACTATGTCATGTCAAATTATTATAGTATAGGTTAGTAATTCAACAGATAGCATGGCACTGGAACATCGTACAGAGTTGTTCAATGGCTCATTTTAAAGGAAATTAATGAGGTTCATCCGGGTTGCAGCGGTAGCTAGCAACCTAGTAAGAGACGATCACGTCCAATGTTAAGAAATATAAAAACCCATAGCTCCTAAAAAAGGAGTCAGATCAAAACAAAAAGTACACCATTAGAACCGCCTTGTCCGAAACCCCTGTATAGGAAACTTTCTGTCCCTTGGCTTGAACAGCAAGGGAAATATATTGGCTTGAAAATCAAGAAAATTGACTTTAACCACGTTATTCTCCCCAAAAGGGATATTTTTTTCTTTTTTTTGTATCCAGAGATAGCTTGGCACTGGAATATCGTAGAGGGTTGTTCAATAGCTCATTTTAAAGGAAATTAATTGGGTTAAAAATCTATAGTAACTAAAATAAATTATTTCTAAAAGAGAATAAATTTTTCCAATAAAAACTGTATTTTTGATGCAGTGACGTCATAATTACTATATAAGATTCTCTTTTCTTTGTTTCCAGTATAATAAAGATCAAACTCTTCCCTATACTAACTTGCATACGCAACTTTACTATAGTTAAGATTACAGTATTTTTATAATTTTCTTTACATTAAAAGACGATCACTGAAATAACAAACCACTCCATACATTGGACTTAGTTAGCTACTTGATTGTTTGAGTTTCGTCTCTTACTATTTAAAAGAAGAAAAAAGCCGTAGGCTTTTTCCTGTTTGTATTTATATATAATAAAGAACAACCTCTTGACTATACTAACTTTTATACGCCACTTAATTATAGTGTAGGTTAGTAATTCAACAGGTAGCTTGGCACTGGAACATCGTAGAGAGTTTTTCAATGGCTCATTTTAAAGCAAATTAATGGGGTTAAAACCTTTTGTAATTAAAACAAATTATTTTTATTACATTAAGAAATTTCAATTATATTCCTTAAGAAATCATCATAAGTTAAAATTTTCCATACGGAAATTGAACTCAAGCCAACGGGGTGAGAGCTATCCCAAGCTCTAGACCATATAGGATATATTAAAATATCCGATTAATGAAGTTTATGTTAAAGAAAAAATTATAAACCTAGTTAGCTGTCTGATTATTTGAGGATCGTCTCTTACTATTCCAAAGAAGAAAAAGCCGAAGGCTTTTTCCTGTTTGCAATTTATAATCTGGGTTCAAGCGGTAGTTCTAGTAAAAAATAGACTCAAGCCCTAAGAAACTGAACCCTGTGGTTCATTCATATTAACTTCCCTATTTTAGCTAGGATGTAATTTCATTAAAAGATGATCATTGGAATATAAAAAATTTGCATACATTGTTACATTAAAAGACGATCACTAAAATTATAATAAAGAACGAACCCTTCTCTATACTAACTTCTATAGGCAGCTTAACTATAGTTAAGATTAAAGTGTTTATATTAAGACAATGAAAAACGTATGAGAAAAAACTGGAAAATTCTATAAACTGCAAAAATATTTAGAATGTTTGAGTAACAATTTCACTTTATGAAATGAAGCAATACATATTCCTAAATTATATAAAAGAACATATAGTAAAGAACGACATCTAGCCCATGTTAAGTGAAACATCCGGGTTGCAGTGGTAGCTAGCAACCTAGTAATAATTATTAATATAATAATAATAATAATAATAATAATATAATAATAATAATAATAATAATAATAATAATAATAATAATAATAATAATAATTATAATAATAATAATAATAATAATAATAATAATCCGGTAATAATAATAATAATAATTAATAGTAAGAGAGAATCACGTCCAATGTTAATTATAATAAAGAACGACCTCATGCCTATACTAAATTTTATACGCCTTATAATAAAGAACGACCTCTTGCCTATACTAAATCTTATACGCCATTTAATTATAGTATAGGTTAGTAATTCAATTATAATAAAGATCGAACCCTTCCCTATACTAACTTGCATACGCAACTTCACTATAGTTAAGATTACAGTATTTATATTATACATCATTATAAATTATAAAAGGTTCAAATGTTCGAAGATTATAGAGTTAAAAATTTTCCCACACCGGGAATCGAACCCGAGCCTGTTAAGTGAAAGTTAACTATCATAGCCACTAGACCATATGGAACCATAAAGAAGTATGATTTTAAGAGCCATATGCATATTATTACTTCACCATACCAATTATAATAAGGCCAAAACAAAATCGTCAACTTGCAACCTTACTTTTGACACATTAGTTAAATCTTCATCAGGCTTAAGAAATGTTTTGCTAGTTTTACATGAAAGAACGAACCTTAGCCCATAGTAGCAGAAATAAGAATATCTAGGTTGCATCGGTAGCTAGCAACCTATCACATAATAAGGGCTTAAGTGGTAGTCCGGGTTGCAGCGGTAGCTAGCAACCTAGTAAGAGACGATCACGTCCAATGTTAAGAAATATAAAAACCCATAGTTCCTAACAGAGGAGTCAGATCAAAACAAAAAGTACACCATAAGAACCGCCTTGTCCGAAACCTCTATAAAGGAAACTTACCGCCCTTTGGCTTGAATAACAAAGAAAATATATTAGCTTGAAAATCAAGCAAATTGACTTTTACCACGTTATTCTCCACAAACGGGATATTTTTTTCTCTTTTCTTTTGTATCCAGAGATAGCTTGGTACTGGAACATCGTAGAGGGTTGTTCAATAGCTCATTTTAAAGGAAATTAATTGGGTTAAAAACCTTTTGTAACTAAAATAAATTATTTCTAAAAGAGATTATAATAAAGAACGACCTCTTGCCAATACTAAATTTTATACGCCTTTCCGGGTTGCAGCGGTAGCTAGCAACCTAGTAAGAGACGATCACGTCCAATGTTAAGAAATATAAAAACCCATAGTTCCTAACAGAGGAGTCAGATCAAAACAAAAAGTACACCATTAGAACCGCCTTGTCCGAAACCCCTGCATAGGAAACTTTCTGTCCCTTGGCTTGAACAGCAAGGGAAATATATTGGCTTGAAAATCAAGCAAATTGACTTTTACCACGTTATTCTCCCCAAACGGGATATTTTTTTCTTTTTTCTTTCTTTTCCAGAGATAGCTTGGCACTGGAACATCGTAGAGGGTTGTTCAATAGCTCATTTTAAAGTAAATTAATTGGGTTAAAAACCTTTTGTAACTAAAATAAATTATTTCTAAAAGAGAATAAATTTTTCCACCAAAAACTGCATTTTCGATGTCTTTTCACACTCCAGTCTTTCAAACATCTCTTACTAAGTTGCTAGCTACCGCTGCAACCCGGATTATACCAGCAGTAAGATTTGAACCCACGCCTCCGAAGAGACTGGTGGCTAACACCAGTGCCTTGGACCACTCGGCCAGGCTGCCTCTCATAAATAAATATATATGTGAATTTGGGTTGCAGCAGTAGCTAGCAACCTAGTAAGAGATGATCAGTCCAATGCTAAGAAATATAACAAAACTCCTAAAAATAGAGTCAGATCAAAACAAAAGTACATCATTAGAATTACCTTGTCTGAAACCCTACTAGATAAATAATGAATGTCATCATAGTTTTATATTAGAGCTATGACGTGAATAGAAAAACATGAAATTATATTGTTGTTTCTGAAGACGTCATGAAATAATATCATTGCTCTATGACGTCAACAAAATCATTACGCTGTGACGTCATAATTACTACTTAAGAACTACAAAGATGAAAATCTTCTCATTCATAATTACATAATGGTTTCAATCAAGCAAGTCGCACGCAATTTGAAAAAACAGTACTACACAAACAACAGAGATAGTATCTTGAAATCCGGGTTGCAGCGGTAGCTAGCAACCTAGTAAGAGACGATCATGTCCAATATTAAGAAATATAAAAACCCATAGTTCCTAACAAAGGAGTCAGATCAAAAAAAAAAGTACACCATTAGAATTGCCTTGTCCAAAACCTCTGTATAGGAAACTTTCTGTCCCTTGGCTTGAACAGCAAGGGAAATATATTGGCTTGCAAATCAAGCAAATTGACTTTTACCACGTTATTCTCCCCAAACGGGATATTTTTTTCTTTTTTCTTTCTTTTCCAGAGATAGCTTGACACTGGAACATCGTAGAGGGTTGTTCAATAGCTCATTTTAAAGTAAATTAATTGGGTTAAAAACCTTTTGTAACTAAAATAAATTATTTCTAAAAGAGAATAAATTTTTCCACCAAAAACTGCATTTTCGATGTCTTTTCACACTCCAGTCTTTCAAACATTATACCAGCAGTAAGATTTGAACCCACGCCTCCGAAGAGACTGGTGGCTAACACCAGTGCCTTGGACCACTCGGCCAGGCTGCCTCTCATAAATAAATATATATGTGAATTTGGGTTGCAGCAGTAGCTAGCAACCTAGTAAGAGATGATCAGTCCAATGCTAAGAAATATAACAAAACTCCTAAAAATAGAGTCAGATCAAAACAAAAGTACATCATTAGAATTACCTTGTCTGAAACCCTACTAGATAAATAATGAATGTCATCATAGTTTTATATTAGAGCTATGACGTGAATAGAAAAACATGAAATTATATTGTTGTTTCTGAAGACGTCATGAAATAATATCATTGCTCTATGACGTCAACAAAATCATTACGCTGTGACGTCATAATTACTACTTAAGAACTACAAAGATGAAAATGTTCTCATTCATAATTGCATAATGGTTTCAATCAAGCAAGTCGCACGCAAGTTGAAAAAACAGTACTACACAAACAACAGAGATAGTATCTTGAAATTATAATAAAGATCGAACTCTTCCCTATACTAACTTGCATACGCAACTTCACTATAGTTAAGATTACAGTATTTATATTATGCATCATTATAAATTATAAAAGGTTCAAATGTTCGAAGATTATAGAGTTAAAAATTTTCCCACCCCGGGAATCGAACCCGAGCCTGTTAAGTGAAATTACAATAAAGAACGACCTCTTGCCTATACTAAATTTTATACGCCAGTTATCCGGGTTGCAGCGGTAGCTAGCAACCTAGTAAGAGACGATCACCTCCAATGTTAAGAAATATAAAACCCCCCAACTCCTAAAAAAGAGTCAGATCAAAACAAAAAGTACACCATTAGAACCGCCTTGTCCGAATCCTCTATAAAGGAAACTTACCGCCCTTTGGCTTGAATAACAAAGAAAATATATTGGCTTGAAAATCAAGAAAATAGACTTTTACCACGTTATTCTCCACAAACGGGATATTTTTTTCTTTTTTCTTTTCCACAGATAGCTTGACACTGGAACATCGTAGAGGGTTGTTCAATAGCTCATTGTAAAGGAAATTAATTGGGTTATTACATAAAGGACGAATATAGCTCATCATAAATGGTGTTTGTCAATTATCCGGGTTGCAGCGGTAGCTAGCAACCTAGTCTGGGTTGCAGCGGTAGCTAGCAACCTAGTAAGAGACGATTAAGTCCAATGTTACAAAATATAAAAACTCATAGTTCCTAAAAAAGGAGTCAAAACTAAAAGTTACTAAAACTGAAACCCCTGTATAGGAAACTTTCAGTCCCTTGGCTTGAACAGCAAGGGAAATATATTAGCTTGAAAATCAAGAAAATTACATTAAAATACGATCATTGGAATAACATACCACTGCATACATTGGACTTAGATAGCTACTTGATTGCTTGAGGATCGTCTCTTACTATTTCAAAGAAGAAAAAGCCGTAGGCTTTTACCTGTTTTACTACTTAAGAACGACAAAGATGTAAATTCTCTCAGTCTTGATTAGAATAATGGTTAGATCGAAGCAAGCTATACGCAATTTGAAAAAAACAGTACTACACAAACAACAGAGATAGTATCTTGAAAAGAGAAAAGCAAAGGTATTCAACCGACCAGGCGCATCGAGAATCAAAAATTGAGAGAGCAAAACAAAGGTATTCAACCGACCAGGCGTATCGAGAAGTAATAATTGAGAGAGCAAAACAAAGGTATTCAACCGACCAGGCGTATCGAGAAGTAATAATTGAGAGAGCAAAACAAAACAGCAAGGTGTGTTATCACAATGATGAAGATTATAGACATGCAAAAATTGAGACAGCCAAACAAAAGATCAAGGAACGGTATGGTAATGATGAAGATTACAGAGAAGCAACAATTGAGCAGGCTAGACAAATGAGCAAGGAACGGTATGATAATGATAAAGATTACCGAAATAAACATAAGAAAAAAGTTGCTACCAGAATAATGGGTAGATACTGGGGTGACAAAAGCTATAATGAAAAAATTAAATTCTCTGCGAGGTTGAACCGAAGAACGCATAAGGACAAAGGGAAAAATTACATTCAGAAATACAAGAAGATGGCAAAAATGCAGGCTGATCTTTGTAAATTGAGAAACATTTTACGCATGTTTTATCGGTATCACGAAAAGTATTCAAATATAATAAAGAACGATCTCTTGCCTATATTAATTTGTATCAAAGTTACTATATTTAGCTAGGATGTAACTGAGTTTCTTTTTTAAACTTTACATTTAAGAGATACTACTTTAAATTCAATATATTAAAATTTTTATATATAATAATATTATTTAACTACGAACTGCAAAAATATTTATGATGTCTGAGCAACAATTTCAATTTTTTAATTCAAACCAGAGAAATACCTGAAAATTTAAAAATTAGTTTGGGTATTCTTTCGCTGAAAGTGACTCGTTGGGCTATTTTATCAGTTGTATCCGGGTTGCAGTGGTAGCTAGCAATCCGGGTTGTAGCGGTAGCTAGCAACCTAGTAAGAGACGATCACGTCCAATGTTAAGAAATATAAAAACCCATAACTCATAAAAATAGTCAAATCAAAACAAAAATTACGCCATTGGAACCGCCATGTCTGAAACCCCTGTATAGGAAGCTTTCTGTCATTTGACTTTAACAGCAAGAAAAATATATTGGCTTGAAAATCAAGAAAAGTGGCAGCTGCTACAGCATTCTGGCTAAACGGCATCTTTTTTCTTTCTTTCTTATCCACAGATAGCTTGGCACTGGGACATCGTAGAGAGTTGTTCAATGGCTCATTTTAAAGGAATTCTCTAGATTTAGTGCCATTTGTACTTATTTTTTTTTTTAATAGAATCTATTTTTTACAAAAAACTTTACGACACAGTGATGAATTTTTGAATACAATAATTTAGAAACGCAAAGGTTGAACTCAATTTTACAATGATAGCTCATATATGCGTGGAGATGGTGGTTATGCAATAACCGTTGCCTGGAAGTTATATAATAGTATTATGGTGTGTATTTATAATCCTGTTAATATATTTCGTAGAAACAGCATGTATGTATGGGTTTTACTTACTTCATGATTCTGCATAAATTCAGCCAAACAAAAATCAACAAAATCCTAATATTTTGCCTCGTCCTTGCAGTAGTTATTGGAATTACGTTTTACGCATGTTTGTTATATTGGAAACACCTTTTTAAGGGGGAAAGGAGGACCGGTAGGATTCAAACCTATACTTATTAAGGGAATCTGGGTTCCAGACCTCAGACGCCTTAGACCACTCGGCCAAGCCCCCTTAAAAATACTAAATTTTGATAAGGGATATGCTTATGATTGTGTTTGTATTATGTTATGATATGTTAATTTCTTTAATGCAGTTTAAACAGTTCGTGGTAACGAACAATATAGTAAGAGCAACTCGTCTCAATAGTAATCCAGGTTGCAGCGGTAGCTAGCAACCTAGTAAGAGACGATCACGTCCAATGTTAAAAAATATAAAAACCCATAACTCCTAGAAAAAAGGTAAGATCAAAATAAAAAGTTTACCATTAGAACCGCCATGTCTGAAAACCTTGTATAAGAAACTTTTGTCATTTGGCTTGAACATCAAGGGAAATATATTGGCTTGAAAATCAAGAAAATCTATAATAAAGATCGAACTCTTCCCTATACTAACTTGCATACGCAACTTCACTATAGTTAAGATTACAGTATTTATATTATACATCATTATAGATTATAAAAGGTTCAAATGTTCGAAGATTATAGAGTTAAAAATTTTCCCACACCGGGAATCGAACCCGAGCCTGTTAAGTGAGAGTTAACTATCCTAGCCACTAGACCATATGGAACCATAAAGAAGTATGATTTAAGAGCCATATGCATATTATTATTTCACCATATCAATTATAATAAGGCCAAAACAAAATCGTCGACTTGCAACCTTACTTTTGACACATTAGTTAAATCTTCATCAGGCTTAAAAAATTTTCTGCTAGTTTTACATGAAAGAACGAACCTTAGCCCATAGTAGCAGAAATAAGAATATCTAGGTTGCAGCGGTAGCTAGCAACCTATTACATAATCCGGGTTTAAGGGGTAGCTAGCAACCTAGTAAGAAACGCCAAATTAAAAGATGATCATTAGAAGAACAAACAATTGCTTATATTGGACTTAGTTATCTGCCTGATTCTTTGCGGATCATCTGTTATTATTCCAAAGAATAAAAAGCCGTAGGCCTTTCCCTGTTAGTAATAATACATTAAAAGATATATAATAAATTTATAATAAAGATCGACCTCTTGCCTATACTAAAATAAAAGTCTATTACATACATTTGATTTAGTTAGCTACTTGATTGGTTGTTATCCGGGTTGCAGCGGTAGCTAGCAACCTAGTAAGAGACGATCACGTCCAAAATTAAGAAATATAAAAACTCATAGCTCCTAACAAAAGAACCAGATCAAAACAAAAAGTACACCATTAGAACCACCTTGTTAGAAACCCCTTTATAGGAAACTTTCTGTCCTTCGGCTTGAACAGCAAGGGAAATATATTGGCTTGAATATCAAGAAAATTGACTTTAACCACGCTATTCTCCCTAAACGGGATATTTTTTTTCTCTTTTCTTTTTATCCAGAGATAGCTTGGCACTGGAACATCGTAGAGGGTTGTTCAATAGCTCATCCTAAAGGAAATTAATTGGGTTAAAAATCTATAGTAACTAAAATAAATTATTTCTAAAAGAGAATAAATTTTTCAAATAAAAACTGTATTTTTGATGAAGTGACGTCATAATTACTATATAAGAATTACATTAATCAGTCCATAGTAACTGAAGTGTTATTAGGAACCATTATAGAGATGAGGCTTACAGTACTCAAAGGTTACTGTTTACAATGTGTTGAAAAGATATTAAGACTATAATTGGAAAACCACACCATTGCATACATTAGAATTAGTTAGCCACTTGATTGTTTGAGGTTTTACAATAAAGAACGACACCTTGCCCTTGTTAACTGAAACATAAATAGAGATTATGTAATTTCTATCAGTATCATGGCTGTAGAGATGGCTGAAAGCTAGTTACAATAAAAGACGATCACTGGAATAACAAACAATTGCATACATTGGAATTAGCTAGCTACTTGATTGTTTGAGACTCGTCTCTTACTAATTCAAAGAAATAGTAAGAGACGAAAAATTTTGTGAGAAAGAAATTTTTAAGCAATAAAACAGTTCATGGTAATTAAAGTAAAGAATGAACCTTAGCCCATAGTAAAATCTGGGTTGCAGCAGTAGCTAGCAACCTAGTAAGAGACGATCACGTCCAATGTTAAGAAATATAAAAACCCATAGCTCCTAAAAAAAGTCAGATCAAAACAAAAATTATAATAAAGAACGACCTCTTGCCTATACTAAATTTTATACGCCACTTAATTATGGTATAGGTTATATAATAAAAAACGATCTCGTGCCTATATTAATTTATATTAAAGTTATTATATTTGGCTAGGAGGTAGCTAAACTGAGTACCTTTTTAAATTTTAAATTTAAGAGATATTGCTTTAAATTTAATACATGAAAAATTCTCTCTGGCGGGAAATCGAACCCCGGTCTTCCGCGTGACAGGCAGGGATACTTACCACTGTACTATCGGAGAGGTCTAATATATAAGTTACATATAAGTCTTGATATTAAATTTCTTAATACATATTTTTACGTGTTAATCGGGATTGCATTGATATCCGGGTTGCAGCAGTAGTACTATTAGAACCACCTTGTCCGAAACCTCTACTTAGCAAACTTACCGTCGCTTGGTTTGAATAACAAGGAAGATATGTTGGCTTAAAAATCAAGAAAATTTATTTTAAACACAATATTATTTTTTATTTACGCTTTTTTTTACTCTTCAGCTAGCTTGGCATTTACAGAAAAGAACGATCTCTCATCCATAGTAACTGATATATGGTGGTTCCAGGGGTAGTTACTTGAGGTTCGTCTCTTACTATTTCAAAGAAGAAAAAGCCGTAGGCTTTTTACTGTTTGTAATGATATAGCATAAAATTAAATACAGGACCGATATAGTCCGGGTTGCAGCGGTAGCTAGCAACCTAGTAAGAGACGATCACGTCCAATGTTAAGAAATATAAAAACCCATAGTTCCTAACAAAGGAGTCAGATCAAAACAAAAAGTACACCATTAGAACCGCCTTGTCCAAAACCCCTGTATAGGAAACTTTCTGTCCCTTGGCTTGAACAGCAAGGGCGTTATTCTCCCCAAACGGGATATTTTTTTCTCTTTTCTTTTTTTTTTGTATCGAGAGATAGCTTGGCACTGGAACATCGTAGAGGGTTGTTCAATAGCTCATTTTAAAGGAAATGAATTGGGTTAAAAATTTATAGTAAATAAAATAAATTATTTCTAAAATAGAATAAATTTTTCCACCAAAAACTGCATTTTCGATGTCTTTTCACACTGCAGTCTTTCAAACATAATCGTATACCAGCGGTAAGATTTGAACCCACGCCTCCAAAGAGACTGGTGGCTAACACTTGTGCCTTGGACCACTCGGCCAGGCTGCCTCTCATAAATGAATATATATGTGAATTTGGGTTGCAGCAGTTGCTAGCAACCTAGTAAGAGACGATCAGTCCAATGCTAAGAAATATAACAAAACTCCTAAAAATAGAGTCAGATCAAAACAAAAGTACATCATTAGAATTACCTTGTCTGAAACCCTACTAGATAAATAATGAATGTCATCATAGTTTTATATTAGAGCTATGACGTGAATAGAAAAACACGAAATTATATTGTTGTTTCTGATGACGTCATGAAATAATATCATTGCGCCATGACGTCAATAAAATCATTACGCCGTGACGTCATAATTGCTACTTAAGAACGACAAAGATGTAAATTCTCTCATTCTGGATTCGATAATGGTTAGATCAAAGCAAACTATACGCAAGTTGAAAAAACAGTACTACACAAACAACAGAGATAGTAACTTGAAAAGAAAAAAGCAAAGGTATTCAACCGACCAGGCGTATCGAGAAGTAATAATTCGGGTTGCAGCGGTAGCTAGCAACTTAGTAAGAGACGATCACGTCCAATGTTAAGAAATATAAAAACCCATAGTTCCTAACAGAGGAGTCAGATCAAATTAAAAAGTACACCATTAGAACCGCCTTGTCCGAAACCCCTGTATAAGAAACTTTCTGTCCCTTGGCTTGAACAGCAAGGGAAATATATTGGCATGAAAATCAAGAAAATTGACTTTAACCACGTTATTCTCCCCAAACGTTATATTTTTTTCTTTTTTCTTTTTTCTTTTTCTTTTCCACAGATAGCTTGGCACTGGAACATCGTAGAGGGTTGTTCAATAGCTCATTTTAAAGGAAATTAATTGGGTTAAAAACCTTTTGTAACTAAAATAAATTATTTCTAAAAGAGAATAAATTTTTCCACCAAAAACTGCATTTTTGATGTCTTTTCACACTGCAGTCTTTCAAACATAATCGTATACCAGCGGTAAGATTTGAACCCACTCCTCCGAAGAGACTGGTGGCTAACACCAGTGTCTTGGACCACTCGGCCAGGCTGCCTCTCATAAATAAATATATATGTGAATTTGGGTTGCAGCAGTAGCTAGCAACCTAGTAAGAGACGATCAGTCCCATGCTAAGAAATATAACAAAACTCCTAAAAATAGAGTAAGATCAAAACAAAAGTACATCATTAGAACTACCTTGTCTGAAACCCTACTAGATAAATAATGAATGTCGTAGCTTTATATTAGAGCTATGAAGTGAATAGAAAAACACGAAATTATATTGTTGTTTCTGATGACGTCATGAAATAATATCATTGCGCCTTGACGTCAACAATAAAATCATTACGCTGTGACGTCATAATTACTATATAGGAAGCGTCAGAACTGTAAATTTTCACATTCATAATTACATAATGGTTTCAGTCAAGCAAGCTGCACGTAAATTGAAAAAACAGTACTACACAAACAACAGAGATAGTATCTTGAAAAGAGAAAAGCAAAGGTATTCAACCGACCAGGCGCATCGAGAAGTAAAAATTGAGAGAGCAAAACAAAGGTATTCAACCGACCAGGCGTATCGAGAAGTAATAATTGAGAGAGCAAAACAAAGGTATTCAACCGACCAGGTGTATCGAGAAGTAAAAATTGAGAGAGCAAAACAAAGGTATTCAACCGACCAGGCGTATCGAGAAGTAATAATTGAGAGAGCAAAACAAAACAGCAAGATGTGTTATCACAATGATGAAGATTATAGACATGCAAAAATTGAGACAGCCAAACAAAAGATCAAGGAGAGTTATCACAATGATGAAGATTACCGCATCAAATATAAGAAAAACCAAAATCAAAGGTATTCAACCGTCCAGGTGTATCGAGAAGTAAAAATTGAGACAGCAAAACAAAAGATCAAGGAGCGTTACTGGGGTGACAAAATATATAATGAAAAAATTATATAATAAAGAACGACTTCTTACCTATGCTAAATTTTATACGCCACTTAACTATAGTATAGGTTAGTAATTCAACAGATAGCATGGCACTGGAGAGAGTTGTTCAATGGCTCATTTTGAAGGAAATTAATGGGGTTAAAAATTATAATAAAGAACGACTTCTTCCCTATGATAAATTTTATACGCCACTTAATTATTACATTAAATTATAATAAAGAACGACCTCTTACCTATACTAAATTTTATACACAACTTAATTATAGTATAGGTTAGTAATTCAACAGATAGCATGGCACTGCAACATTGTAGAGAGTTGTTCAAAGGCTCATTTTGAAGGAAATTAATGGGGTTAAAAACCTTTTGTAATTAAAACATGGAAGCTGCTTGTATATATTCCGGACTGCAATGGTAGTTACATTAACAGACAATCGTTGGAATAAAAAACCATTGCATACATTGGACTTAGTTAGCTGCCAGATTTTTTTGACCAGTTAGCTGCCAGAGTTGTCTCTTACTACTCCAGAGAAGAAAAAGCCGTAAGCTTTTTCCTGTTTGTAATCAGGGTTTTTATAATAAGACAAAAACAAAATCGTCGACTTGAATTATAATAAAGATCGAACTCTTCCCTATACTAACTTGCATACGCAACTTCACTATAGTTAAGATTACAGTATTTATATTATGCATCATTATAAATTATAAAAGGTTCAAATGTTCGAAGATTATAGAGTTAAAAATTTTCCCACCCCGGGAATCGAACCCGAGCCTATTAAGTGAAAGTTAACTATCCTAGCCACTAGACCATATTGAACCATAAAGAAGTATAACTTAAGAGCCATATGCGTATTATTATTTCACCATACCAATCCGGGTTGCAGCGGTAGCTAGCAACCTAGTAAGAGACGATCACGTCCAATGTTAAGAAATATAAAAACCCATAGTTCCTAACAGAGGAGTCAGATCAAAACAAAAAGTACACCATTAGAACCGCCTTGTCCGAAACCCCTGTATAGGAAACTTTCTGTCCCTTGGCTTGAACAGCAAGGGAAATATATTGGCTTGAAAATCAAGCAAATTGACTTTTACCACGTTATTCTCCCCAAACGGGATATTTTTTTCTTTTTTCTTTCTTTTCCAGAGATAGCTTGGCACTGGAACATCGTAGAGGGTTGTTCAATAGCTCATTTTAAAGTAAATTAATTGGGTTAAAAACCTTTTGTAACTAAAATAAATTATTTCTAAAAGAGAATAAATTTTTCCACCAAAAACTGCATTTTCGATGTCTTTTCACACTCCAGTCTTTCAAACATTATAGCAGCAGTA
Source organism: Artemia sp. Qi Xiang Cuo (assembly GCF_049724085.1). Taxonomy (NCBI): domain Eukaryota; kingdom Metazoa; phylum Arthropoda; class Branchiopoda; order Anostraca; family Artemiidae; genus Artemia; species Artemia sp. Qi Xiang Cuo. The sequence goes on along the minus strand of NC_142797.1, from coordinate 49,036,855 downwards.
AGATTTGAGCCCATTTAATAAAGATCGAACTCTTCCCTATACTAACTTGCATACACAACTTCACTATAGTTAAGATTACAGTATTTATATTTTTACATTTTATAATTTTATAGGCCACTTAACTATAGTATAGTCCGGGTTGCAGCGGTATTACATAAAGGATCGATGTGCTTCATTATAAATTATAAAAGCTTTAGAGCTTCTAATGTTCGAAGATCTGGGTTGCAGCGGCAGCTAGCAACCTAGTAAGAGACGATCACGTCCAATGTTAAGAAATATAAAAACCCATAGTTCCTAAAAAAGGAGTCAGATCAAAACAAAAAGTACACCATTAGAACTGCCTTGTCCGAAACCCCTGTATAGGAAACTTTTTGTCATTTGGCTTGAACAGCAAGAGAAATATATTGGCTTGAAAATCAAGAAAAGTGGCAGCTACTACAACATTCTGCCTAAACGGTTATAATAAAGAACGACCTCTTGCCTATACTAAATTTTATATGCCACTTAATTATAGTATAGGTTAGTAATTCAACAGATTGCTTGGCACTGGAACATCGTAGAGAGTTGTTCAATGGCTCATTTTAAAGGAAATTAATGTAAAACAAATTATTTTTATTACATTAAGAAATTTTAATTATGTTCCTTTAGAAATCATCATAAGTAAAAATTTCCCATAAGGAAATCAAGCCAACTGGGTGAGAGCTATCCCAACATCTAGACCATATAGAATATATTAAAATATACGATTAATGAAGTTTATGTAAAAGAACAAATTATAAACCTAGTTAGCTGCCTGATTATTTGAGAATCGTACAAAAACAGAGACAACATCTTGAAAAGAAAAAAGCAAAGGTATTCAACCGACCAGGCGTATCGAGAAGTAATCAAACAAAACGGCAAGATGTGTTATCACAATGATGAAGATTATAGACACGCAAAAATTGAGACAGCCAAACAAAAGATCAAGGAGCGTTATCAAAATGATAAACTTTATAGAGAAGCAAAAATTGAGCAGGCTAGACAAAAGATCAAGGAGCGTTATCACAATGATGAAGATTACCGAAAAATATATAAGAAAAAAATTGCTACCAGAATAATGGGTAGATGCTGGGGTGACAATTCCGGGTTGCAGCGGTAGCTAGCAACCTAGTAAGAGACTATCACGTCCAATGTTAAGAAATATAAAAACCCATAGTTCCTAAAAAAGGAGTCAGATCAAAACAAAAAGTACACCATTAGAACCGCCCGAAACCCCTGTATAGTAAACTTTCTGTCCCTTGGCTTGAACAGCAAGGGAAATATATTGGCTTGAAAATCAAGAAAAGTGGCAGCTACTACAACATTCTGCCTAAACGGGATATTTTTTTTCTTTGTATCCAGAGATAGCTTGGCACTAGAACTTCGTACATAGTTGTTCAATAGCTCATTTTAAAGGAAATCTCTAGATCTAGCGCCTTTTGCACTTAATTTTTTTTAATTAATTATTTTTTACGAAAAACATAATTTTTTATATACAATATTCATCAATGACGTCATAGTCGCTGGATGTAGTTAGTATTACATAAAGGCTTGATCATCGAATTTAAGCTGAAACTAAGTAAAGGACAATTATGCCTCCATATATTCACAGTGATGTATTCCGGATTGCAGCGGTAGCTAGCAACCTAGTAAGAGATGATCACGTCCAATGTTAAGAAATATAAAAACCCATAACTCCTAAAAAAAGTCAGATCAAAACAAAAAGTACACCATTAGAATCGCCTGGTCCGACATTCCTATAAGGGAAACTTACCGCCCTTTGGCTTGAATAACAAAGAAAATATATTGGCTTGAAAATCAAGAAAATTGACTTTAACCACGTTATTCTCCACAAAGGGGATATTTTTTTCTTTCGTCTTCTTTTCAACAGATAGCTTGGCACTGGAACATCGTAAAGAGTTGTTCAATGGCTCATTTTAAAGGAAATTAATGGGGTTAAAAACTTTTTGTAATTAAAACAAATTATTTTTAAAATAGAATCAGTTTCTTACGAAAAATTGCATATTTCATATTAAAGATTAATCAATGACCTCATAATCGTATACTAGTGGTAGAATTTGAACCCACACCTCCGAAGAGACTGGAGACTAATTACATAAAGGCTCGATCATCAAATTTAAGCTGAAACTAAGTAAAGGACAATTATGCCTCGATATATTCACAATGATGTATAAGATTTCCCATTACATCTGTAAACTGTTCCACAGTTGCCGGTCCATACCTTGGAAGCTTTTCACTAAACATGCAACATTTCTTTTGGATATTACTATGAAGTTTTGCGAAAGCATCTCTAGCTGACTTTTCAACAAAATCTATTCTTTCAGAGATAAAATTTAGTCTTTAATTTTGAATATTTTTCGCAATCCCGGTAAAACATTTTATGTAAGAGACGATCACGTCCAATGTTAAGAAATATAAAAACCCATAATTCCTAAAAAAGTTATATTAAAGAACAAATTGTTGCCTATAGTAATTGATAAATTTACAAGATTTATATTAAAAGACGATTATTAGGATTTTGTCAGGGTTGCAGCAGTAGCTAGCAACAATGACATTATAGATCAATAACATTACAATCGTATACCAGCGGTAGGATTTGAACCCGCGCCTCCGAAGGGACTGGTGACTAACACCAGCGCCTTTTACCACTCGGCCACGCTGCCTCTCATAACTATATATGTGAATCCGGGTTGCAGCATACAATAAAGAACGACACCTAGCCCATGTTAACTGAAAGATTTTTATTTCTCCTCTTCTAGCTGGGCACTGGAAAATCATAGAGAGCTGTATAATAGCTCATTTTAAAGGAAATTGCTATATCTAGTGCTTTTTGTAATTAAAAATAAAATAGTTTTTAAAGTAGAATCAATTTTGTCCAAAAACTTCATTTTTGATGTATTTTCATACTGCATTGTTTCCAAAGATGTTTGAATTTTGAAGTTACATTAAAAGACGATCATTGGGATAAAAAACCATTGCACATATTGGAATTAGTTAGCCCTTTGAGTTTTTGAGGTTCGTCTCTTACTATTTCATTATAATAAAGAACGACCTCTTGCCTATACTAATTTTTATGCACCACTTAATTATAGTATAGGTTAGTAATTTCACAGATAGCTACACACTGGAACATCGTAGGGAGTTGTTCAATGGCTCATTTTAAAGGAAATTAACGAGGTTGAAAATATCCGGGTTGCAACGGTAGCTAGCAACCTAGTAAGAGACGATCACGTCCAATGTTAAGAAATATAAAAATCCCTAACTCCTAAAAAAAGTCAGATCCAAACAAAAAGTACACCATTAGTATTACAGTAAAGAACGACATGACCATGCTAAGTGAAATAATCTATTTTACATTAAAAGACGATCATTAGAATAATAAACCATTGCATACATTCGATTTAGTTAGCTACTTGATTGTTTGAGGTTCGTCTCTTACTATTTCAGAGAAGGAAAAGCCGTAGGCTTTTTCCTGTTTGTAATCAGGGGTATTTTTCCGGGTTGCAGCGGTAGCTAGCAACCTAGTAAGAGACGATCACGTCCAATGTTAAGAAATATAAAAACCCATAGTTCCTAACAGAGAGGTCAGATCAAAACAAAAAGTACGCCATTAGAACCGCCTTGTCCGAAACCCCTGTATAGGAAACTTTCTGTCCCTTGGCTTGAACAGCAAGGGAAATATATTGGCTTGAAAATCAAGAAAAGTGGCAGCTACTACAACATTCTGCCTAAACGAGATATTTTTTCTTTTTTTCTTTTTTTCTTTTCCACAGATTGCTTGGCACTGGAACATCGTAGAGAGTTGTTCAATAGCTCATTTTAAAGGAAATTAATTGGGTTAAAAAGCTTTTGTAACTAAAATAAATTATTTCTAAAAGAGAATAAATTTTCCCACCAAAAACTGCATTTTTGATGTCTTTTCACACTGCAGTCTTTCAAACATAATCGTATACCAGCGGTAAGATTTGAACCCACGCTATCTGCTTGTATATATTCCGGACTGCAATGGTAGTTACATTAAAAGACAATCGTTGGAATAACAAACCATTGCATACATTGGACTTAGTTAGCTGCCAGATTTTTTTTGACCAGTTAGCTGCCAGAGTTGTCTCTTACTACTCCAGAGTACAATAAAGAACGACACCTTGCCCATGTTAACTAAAACATAAATAGGGATTATGTAATTTCCAATAGTATCATGGCTGTAGAGATGGCTGAAACTTAGTTACAATAAAAAACGATCATTGGAATAACAAAAATTGCATACCTTTGGAATTAGCTAGCTACTTGATTATTTGAGACTCGTCTCTTACTATTTAAAAGAAGAAAAAGCCGTAGGCTTTTTCCTGTGTGTAATCAGTTTATTATCATAGGCAGCGCGATAGCACTGCCTGAGTAAAGAACGATGTGGGCACAATGTGTTTTTTTTTCCGGGTTGTTTAATAAAGATCGAACTCTTCCCTATACTAACTTGCATACGCAACTTCACTATAGTTAAGATTACAGTATTTATATTTTCCGGGTTGCAGCGGTAGCTAGCAACTTAGTAAGAGACGATCACGTCCAATGTTAAGAAATATAAAAACCCATAGTTCCTAACAGAGGAGTCAGATCAAATTAAAAAGTACACCATTAGAACCGCCTTGTCCGAAACCCCTGTATAAGAAACTTTCTGTCCCTTGGCTTGAACAGCAAGGGAAATATATTGGCATGAAAATCAAGAAAATTGACTTTAACCACGTTATTCTCCCCAAACGGGATATTTTTTTCTTTTTTCTTTTTTCTTTTTCTTTTCCACAGATAGCTTGGCACTGGAACATCGTAGAGGGTTGTTCAATAGCTCATTTTAAAGGAAATTAATTGGGTTAAAAACCTTTTGTAACTAAAATAAATTATTTCTAAAAGAGAATAAATTTTTCCACCAAAAACTGCATTTTTGATGTCTTTTCACACTGCAGTCTTTCAAACATAATCGTATACCAGCGGTAAGATTTGAACCCACTCCTCCGAAGAGACTGGTGGCTAACACCAGTGTCTTGGACCACTCGGCCAGGCTGCCTCTCATAAATAAATATATATGTGAATTTGGGTTGCAGCAGTAGCTAGCAACCTAGTAAGAGACGATCAGTCCCATGCTAAGAAATATAACAAAACTCCTAAAAATAGAGTAAGATCAAAACAAAAGTACATCATTAGAACTACCTTGTCTGAAACCCTACTAGATAAATAATGAATGTCGTAGCTTTATATTAGAGCTATGAAGTGAATAGAAAAACACGAAATTATATTGTTGTTTCTGATGACGTCATGAAATAATATCATTGCGCCTTGACGTCAACAATAAAATCATTACGCTGTGACGTCATAATTACTATATAGGAAGCGTCAGAACTGTAAATTTTCACATTCATAATTACATAATGGTTTCAGTCAAGCAAGCTGCACGCAAATTGAAAAAACAGTACTACACAAACAACAGAGATAGTATCTTGAAAAGAGAAAAGCAAAGGTATTCAACCGACCAGGCGCATCGAGAAGTAAAAATTGAGAGAGCAAAACAAAGGTATTCAACCGACCAGGCGTATCGAGAAGTAATAATTGAGAGAGCAAAACAAAGGTATTCAACCGACCAGGTGCATCGAGAAGTAAAAATTGAGAGAGCAAAACAAAGGTATTCAACCGACCAGGCGTATCGAGAAGTAGTAATTGAGAGAGCAAAACAAAACAGCAAGATGTGTTATCACAATGATGAAGATTATAGACATGCAAAAATTGAGACAGCCAAACAAAAGATCAAGGAGAGTTATCACAATGATGAAGATTACCGCATCAAATATAAGAAAAACCAAAAGCAAAGGTATTCAACCGTCCAGGTGTATCGAGAAGTAAAAATTGAGACAGCAAAACAAAAGATCAAGGAGCGTTACTGGGGTGACAAAATCTATAATGAAAAAATTATATAATAAAGAACGACTTCTTACCTATGCTAAATTTTATACGCCACTTAACTATAGTATAGGTTAGTAATTCAACAGATAGCATGGCACTGGAGAGGGTTGTTCAATGGCTCATTTTGAAGGAAATTAATGGGGTTAAAAATTATAATAAAGAACGACTTCTTCCCTATACTAAATTTTATACGCCACTTAATTATTACATTAAATTATAATAAAGAACGACCTCTTACCTATACTAAATTTTATACACAACTTAATTATAGTATAGGTTAGTAATTCAACAGATAGCATGGCACTGCAACATTGTAGAGAGTTGTTCAAAGGCTCATTTTGAAGGAAATTAATGGGGTTAAAAACCTTTTGTAATTAAAACATGGAAGCTGCTTGTATATATTCCGGACTGCAATGGTAGTTACATTAAAAGACAATCGTTGGAATAACAAACCATTGCATACATTGGACTTAGTTAGCTGCCAGATTTTTTTTGACCAGTTAGCTGCCAGAGTTGTCTCTTACTACTCCAGAGAAGAAAAAGCCGTAAGCTTTTTCATGTTTGTAATCAGGGTTTTTATAATAAGTACAATAAAGAACGACACCTTGCCCATGTTAACTGAAACATAAATAGGGATTATGTAATTTCCAATAGTATCATGGCTGTATTACAATAAAGAACGACACCTTGCCCATGTTAACTGAAACATAAATAGGGATTATGTAATTTCCAATAGTATCATGGCTGTAGAGATGGCTGAAACCTAGGTACAATAAAAAACGATCATTGGAATAACAAAAAATTGCATACCTTTGGAATTAGCTAGCTACTTGATTATTTGAGACTCGTCTCTTACTATTTAAAAGAAGAAAAAGCCGTAGGCTTTTTCCTGTTTGTATTTATAGTTAAAAAATGAACTCAAGTCCAAAGCAACTGAACACTGTGGTTCATTTATATTATCTTCATTATTTTAGCTAGTAGCATTCTAGAACCACTAGGTCAATACGGTCAGCCCTGGGGAAAGAAAACAAATTAACACGCATCCGTGATCTTTCGTTTGGCAAAAAAATATTTTTTACTAAATTCCACATTTTTGCAGATAGGAGTCCATATATCGCCTGCCACATCCCGAGTGCGCGCAGATATCAAATATCTCTGAATATACTGCAGTATGAAAAGAAATTTAATTGCATAAAGAGAAAAAAAAACTGGTAATTAAAAATTATTTGTATATATTTTAACAAGGAATTACAATAATTCATAAACCTTAAAAAATAAAACCAAAAGTTTGAAGCTTAGTAGAATATAATAAAGAACGACCTCTTGCCTATACTAAATTTTATACGCCACTTAATTAAAGTATAGGTTTGTAATTTCATAGATAGCTTGACACTGCAACATCGTAGAGAGTTGTTTAATGGCTATAGTAAAGAACAAACTTCAGTCCATAGTAACTAAAACAAGATTATAATTAGCTTTGGTATAATCCGGATTGCAGCGGTAGCTAGCAACCTAGTAAGAGACGATCACGTCCAATGTTAAGAAATATAAAACCCATAGTTCTTAAAAAAAGAGTCAGATCAAAACAAAAAGTACACCATTAGAACCGCCTTGTCCGAAACCCCTGCATAGTAAAATTTCTGTCCCTTGGCTTGAACAGCAAGGGAAATATATTGGCTTGAAAATCAAGAAAAGTGGCAGCTAATACAACAGTGTGCCTAAACGGGATATTTTTTTTCTTTTTTTCTTTTTTTTTTTCTTTTTTTGTATCCAGATATAGCTTGGCACTGGAACATCGTAGATGTTTGTTCAATAGCTCATTTTAAAGGAAATTAATTGGGTTAAAAATCTATAGTAACTAAAATAAATTATTTCTAAAAGAGAATAAATTTTTCCACCAAAAACTGCATTTTGATGTCTTTTTATAATAAAGATCAAACTCTTCCCTATACTAACTTGCATACGCAACTTCACTATAGTTAAGATTACAGTATTTATATTTTTTTACATTAAAAGACGATCACTGAAATAACAAACCATTCCATACATTGGACTTAGTTAGCTACTTTATTGTTTGAGTTTCGTCTCTTACTATTTAAAAGAAGAAAAAGCCGTAGGCTTTTTCCTGTTTGTATTTATAGTTAAAAAACGAACTAAAGTCCAAAGAAACTGAACACTGTGGTTCATTCATATTATCTTCATTATTTTAGCTAGAATGTAAATAAACAAGTTTCTTTTTTAAATTTTAAATTGAAAAGATAGTGCTTTTAATTCAACATATTAAAAGTTCTTCCCGACGGGGACTCGAACCCCCTTCTCGCAAGTAAAAAGTAGGCATACTTACCATTAGACTATCGATGACTTATAAAATAAAAGTTACATATAAGATATGATAATAATTTTTTAATCCGGGTTACATAAAGGCTCGATCATCGAATTTTTACATTAAAGAACGAACTTTAGTCCATAGTTTATATTAAAGGACGATCATTAGAAAAGCACAACATTGCATATATTGGACTGAGTTAGTTTTTCAGTTTAGAATCGCTAAAGTTTTTCCGGGTTGCAGCGGTAGCTAGCAACCTAGTAAGAGATAAGAGAAGGCTTTTTCCTGTTTGTATTTATAGTTAAAAAACGAACTAAAGTCCAAAGAAACTGAACACTGTGGTTCATTCATATTATCTTCATTATTTTAGCTAGAGTGTAAATAAACAAGTTTCTTTTTTAAATTTTAAATTGAAAAGATAGTGCTTTTAATTCAACATATTAAAAGTTCTTCCCGACGGGGAATCGAACCCGCTTCTCCCAAGTAAAAAGTGGGCATACTTACCATTAGACTATCGATGAATTTGGGTTGCAGCAGTAGCTAGCAACCTAATAAGAGACGATCAGTCCAATCCGGGTTGCATCCGGGTTGCAGCGGTAGCTAGCAACCTAGTAAGAGACGATCACGTCCAATGTTAAGAAATATAAAAACCCATAGTTCCTAAAAAAGGAGTCAGATCAAAAAAAAGTACACCATTAGAACCGCCTTGTCCAAAACCCCTGTATAGGAAACTTTCTGTCCCTTGGCTTGAACAGAAAGGGAAATATATTGGCTTGAAAATCAAGAAAAGTGGCAGCTACTACAACATTCTTCCTAAACGGGATATTTTTTTCTTTTTTATAATAAATCAAAACAAAAGACGTCATGACTTCATGAAATAATATCATTACAAAAAGACGATAAGGTAAGTTTTTATGTAAGTTTTATCAGTATCATGGTTCTAGTAAAGATCCGGGTTGCAGCGGTAGCTAGTAACCTAGTAAGAGACGATCACGTCCAATGTTAAGAAATATAAAAACCCATATTTCCTAACAGAGGAGTCAGATCAAAACAAAAAGTACACCATTAGAACCGCCTTGTCCGAAATCCCTGTATAGGAAACTTTCTGTCCCTTGGCTTGAACAGCAAGGGAAATATATTGGCTTGAAAATCAAGAATAGTGGCAGCTACTACAACATTCTGCCTAAACGGGATATTTTTTTCTTTTTTTCTCTTTTCTTTCTTTTCCACAGATAGTTTGACACTGGAACATCGTAGAGGGTTGTTCAATAGCTCATTTTAAAGGAAATTAATTGGGTTAAAAATCTATAGTAACTAAAATAAATTATTTCTAAAAGAGAATAAATTTTTCCACCAAAAACTGCATTTTTGATGTCTTTTCACTCTGCAGTCTTTCAAACATAATCGTATACCAGTGGTAAGATTTGAACCCACGCCTCCGAAGAGACTGGTGGCTAATACCAGTGCCTTGGACCACTCGGCCAGGCTGCCTCTTATAATTTGGGTTGCCGTAGTAGCTAGTAACCTAGTAAGAGACGATCAGTCCCATGCTAAGAAATATAAAAACCCAAAACTCCTAAAAATAGAGTCAGATCAAAACAAAAGTACATCATTATCCGGGTTGCAGAAGTAGCTAGCAACCTAGTAAGAGACGATCACCTCCAATGTAAAGAAATATAAAACCCCCCAACTCCTAAAAAAAGAGTCAGATCAAAACAAAAAGTACACTCTTAGAACCGCCTTGTCCGAAACCTCTATAAAGGAAACTTACCGCCCTTTGGCTTGAATAACAAAGAAAATATATTGGCTTGAAAATCAAGCAAATTGACTTTTACCACGTTATTCTCCACAAACGGAATATTTTTTCTTTCCGCTTGATTTTCCTTCTCAGCTAGCTGGGCACTGAAAAATCATAGAGAGCTGTATAATAGCTCATTTTAAAGGAAATTGCAACATCTAGTGCCTTTTTTAATTAAAAATAAAATACTGTTTAAAGTAGAATCAATTTTGTCAAAAAAATTGCATTTTTGAAGTATTTTCATGCTGCAGTCTTTTCGAAGATATTTGAGTTTTGAAGCAATCAAACAGTTCATGGTAATGAACTCTATAGTAATAATACCTACTTGTCTCAATAGTAACCGAAACTCCTGGAACCAAAATTTTCTTTTTTGGCTTAATCGTTAAAATTATTATGTAAACTGCAAAAATATCTATGATGCCTAATCAGTAATAGTAATTTCTTAATTTAAACAACAAAAATACATGAAAATTTTATAATTAGTTTTACTTTTTGTCTCCTGGAAGAAATTTTTTTTCATCTCAGTTCAAAGTTATTATTGTATCCTATCCTGGAACCAAACTTTTTTTGGTTTGTAACCCGTAAAGTACGCATCTCCATATTATTGTCTTATAATTGCAATTATTTTAGTTTTCTGTCCAGAATCGCTAAACTTATTATGTAAACTGCAAAAATATTTATGGTGTCTAACCAATAATACTAATTTTGTAATTCAAACAAGATAAATACCTGAAAATTTAAAAATTAGTTTTTTTTATGCTAGGTTTTAGATACTCGACACGGGGTATTGTATACTTAATAATTTTAAACCTTGAAAAAATATGGTCTCGCTTGAAAGGAAAAAAGAAAGAATAACCAAAAAAACTGTCAAAATAGAGCAATCCAAATTTTTACTAATAAAAACTTTACTACACAAAAAATAAAGCTAACATCCTGAAATATAAGAAAAGTTTATTTAAAAGAGATAAAAATGCCACCGAACGCAATAAAGCTCGAGAACGCGTAAGGATTGCTACTAAGATGTTTGTGATCCAGAATTTAAGAAAATGAAATATGACAGAGCAAAACAGAGGTATGTTACGGATCAAGGGTATCGAGAAGGGAAAATTGAGACAGCCAAACAAAAGAGCAAGGAACGGTATGATAACGATATAGATTACCGAAACAAACATAAGAAAAAAGTTGCTACCAGAATAATGGGTAGATACTGGGGTGACAAATGCTATAATGAAAAAATTAAATTCTCTGCGAGGTTGTACCTAAGAACGCATAAGGACAAAGTGAAAAATTACATTCAGAAATACAAGAAGATGGCAAAAATGCAGACTGATCTTTGTAAATTGAGAAACATTTTACGCATGTTTTATCGGGATCACGAAAAGTATTCAAAATTACAGATTAAAATTTTCTTTGAAAGAGCGGATGCTGTTGAAAAGTCGGCTAGAAATGCTTTGGCAAAGCTTCCAAAACAAATCAAATGTTGTCAGTTTAATGAAATATTCCAAGGTATGGACTGGCAACTGCGGAACAGTTTATAGATACAATGGAAAATGTTCGACAACACAGTGAATATACAGAGGCGTACTTCTTAGAAAGTTCGTATATTAATTTTGGAAGGAGCAACTGCAGTTTATGTAGCAGCAATAAAAATATATATACAAGCATACCTATCAACAGCGAAGGAAAAAAAATGCTTTTCAATTATGGCGAAAACGAGCCTGTTAGGGTTATTAGTATATGTGTTTTTAAGACTAATGATTTAGAACAAATTCCTGGAACACCGACTCAAGAAAAAAGTATTTCTAACTGTGTTTTAAATTATTGCATACATTAGACTTAGTTAGCTACTTGATCGTTTGAGGTTCGTCTTTTACTATTTCAAGGAAGAAAAAGCCGTAGGCTTTTTCCAGTTTTTATAATAAAGATCGAACTCTTCCCTATACTAACTTGCATACGCAACTTCAATATAGTTAAGATTACAGTATTTATATTATACATCATTATAAATTATAAAAGGTTCAAATGTTCTAAGATTATAGAGTTAAAAATTTTCCCACACCGGGAATCGAACCCGAGCCTGTTAAGAGAAAGTTAACTAGCCTAGCCACTAGACCATATGGAACCATAAAAAGTATGATTTAAGAGCCATATGCATATTATTATTTCACCATACCAATCATAATAAGGCCAAAACAAAATCGTCGACTTGCAACCTTACTTTTGACACATTAGTTAAATCTTCATCAGGCTTAAAAAATGTTTTGCTAGTTTTACATGAAAGATACATTAAACAAGAACTTTAGTCCATAGTAACTGAAGTATCATAAGGAACCATTATATAGATGATGAATTTTCCTTAAGAAATCATCATAGGCGAAAATTTCCCATACCGGGAATCGAACTCAAGCCAACTAGGTGAGATCCAGCTATCCTAACCACTAGGCCATGTAGAATATTATAAAATATCTTATTAATAAAGTTTATGTTAAAGATCCAGTTGCAGCGGTAGCTAGTAACCTAGTAAGAGAGGATCACGTCCAATGCTAAAAAATATAACAACCCATAAATCCTAAAAATAGTGTTAAAACAAAACAAAAAGTACACCATTAGAACTGCCTTGTCCTAGTCCCCTGTATAGGAAACTTACCGTCCCTTGGCTTCAACAACAAGGGAAATATACTGGCGTGAAAATCAAGAAAAGTGTTAGCTACTACGATATTCTGCATAAACGGCATATTTCTTCTTGTCTCTATTCTTCTCCACAGATAGCTTGGCACTGGAATCCGGGTTGCATCGGTAGCTAGCATTAATTATTACATTAAAAGACGAGTATTGGAATAACGAACAATTGTATGCATTGGAATTAGTTAGCTACTTGATTGTTTGAGGTTCGTCTCTTACTATTTCAAAGAAGAAAAAGCCGTAGGCTTTTTCCTGTTTGTAATTACAGTAAGGACCGAAGTCTATCTCATAGTAATAATACAACAGGGGAAAGAAATAAAGGTTTATGATGTATATGACGCCATTATAATGATGAACTAATTCTTGTTATCTGGGTTGCAGCAGTAGCTAGCAACCTAGTAAGAGATCCGGGTTGAAGCGGTAGCTAGCAACCTAGTAAGAGACGATCACGTCCAATGCTAAGAAATATAAAAACCCATAGCTCCTAAAAAATGAGTCAGATCCAAACAATAAGTACACCATTAGAACCGCTTTGTCCGAAACCCCTGTATAGAAAACTTTATGTCATTTGGCTTGAACAGCAAGGGAAATATATTGGCTTGAAAATCAAGAAAATTGACTTTAACCACGTTAATCTCCACAAACATCATATTTTTTTATTCTTTTTTTCTTTTTTTGCCACAGAGTAGCTTGGCATTGAAACATTGTAGATACTTGGTTAATAGCTCATTTTAAAGGAAATTAACTAGGTTAAAAATTTTTAGTAACTAAAATAAATTATTTCTAAAAGAGAATAAATTTTTCCACCAAAAACTGCATTTTTGATGTCTTTTCATGCTACAGTCTTTTCAAACATATTTGATTTTTGTAAATAAATCATAATCGCATACCCGCGTTAAGAGTTGATTTTTCAATTAAAGAGCAAACTAGCATGGAATCTGGGTTGAATTGTTAGCTAGAAATCTAGTAAGAAACGACCACGCACCATAGTAAAAACTAAAGTTATAATAAAGAACGAACGCTTGCCTATACTAGATTATATACTCGCCTTAATTATAGTTAATGATATAGTAATAATTTGGTTTTATTTATGTATTAATTACAAATTAAAAGATAACGACCCTGACTGGATTTGAACCGCCAACCTTTCGGTTATCGGCCGATCGTGCTAACCGCTTAGACTATGACTTCTTTAATTTAAGTTGTAAAATTAACAATATTATACAAAATAAAACCGCTCTTGGTATTTTAAAAAGTTTGTGGTAACGAACTGTATAGTAAGAGCGACTCGCCTCAATAGTTACCGAAACTTTAAAAGACGGAATTTAAATATCAATGGATACATCAAAAGAATTGAATTTTTATGCTGATTTCAAATATATAAGTTTCATTAAGTTAACTCATATCCATCAGTAGTTAAGAGCCTTGGAAAATTTGCCTTATTTTCAAAAAAAGGGCAAAACACCCCTTAAAGGTCATATAACCTTAACAAAAGTCACACCATCAGTTTCAGCGTATCAGACAACTTGACTGTAGAGGTTTCAAGCTCCTATCTGCAAAAATATGGAATTTTTTATTTTGGGCCATAAGAAAGATCAATGCATTAAAAGACGATCATTGGAATAACAAATCATTGTATACATTAGATTTATTTATCTTCTTGATTGTTTGAAGTTCGTCTTTTGTATTTCAAAGATCCGGGTTGCATTGGTAGCTAGCAACCTAGTAAGAGACGATCACACCCCATAGTAAAAACTAAAGTAACCCATAACTCCTGAAAAAAAGATTAAGATCAAAACAAGAAGTACAGTATTTGAACCGCCTTATCCAAAACTTCTATATAACAAACTTACCGTTCTTTGGCTTGAATAAAAAAGAAAATATATTGGCTTGAAAATCAAAAAATTTACATTAAAGAACGAACTTTAGTCCATAGTAACTGAAGTATTATAAGGAATCATTATATAGATGATGAATTTTCCTTAAGAAATTATCATAGGTAAAATTTCCCATACCGGGAATCGAACTCAAGCCAACTAGGTGAGAGCCAGCTATCCTAACCACTATGCCATGTAGAATATTATAAAATATCTTATTAATAAAGTTTATGTTAAAGAACCGGTTGCAGCGGTAACTAGTAACCTAGTAAGAGACGATCACGTCCAATGCTAAAAAATATAACAACCCATAACTCCTAAAAATAGTGTTAAAACAAAACAAAAAGTACACCATTAGAACTGCCTTGTCCTAGTCCCCTGTATAGGAAACTTACCGTCCCTTGGCTTCAACAACAAGGGAAATATACTGGCGTGAAAATCAAGAAAAGTGTTAGCTACTACGATATTCTGCATAAACGGCATATTTCTTCTTGTCTCTATTCTTCTCCACAGATAGCTTGGCACTGGAATCCGGGTTGCATCGGTAGCTAGCAATCCGGGTTGCAGCGGTAGCTAGCCACCTAGTAAGAGACGATCACGTCCAATGTTAAGAAATATAAAAAACCATAGCTCCTAAAAAAAGGAGTCAGATCAAAACAAAAAGTACACCCCTGTATAGTAAACTTTCTGTCCCTTGCCTTGAACAGCAAGGGAAATATATTGGCTTGAAAATCAAGAAAAGTGGCAGCAACTACAACATTCTGCCTAAACGGGATATTTTTTTTTTCTTGTTTTCCAGTGATAGCTTGGCACTGGAACATCGTAGAAAGTTGTTCAATGGCTCATTTTAAAGGAAATTAATTGGGTTAAAAATCTTTTCTAACTAAAATAAATTATTTCTAAGAGAGAATAAACTTTTCAATTAAAAACTGCATTTTTGATGTCTTTTCATACTGCAGTCTTTCAAGGATATTTGATTTTTGTACATAAATCATAATCGTATACAAGCGATAAGATTTAAACCCACGCATCTGAAGAGACTGGTGGCTAACACCAGTGCCTTGGACCACTCGGCCAATCTGCCTCTCATAACTAAATATATGTGAATTTTTTTATCCGGGTTGCAGCGGTAGCTAGCAACCTTGTAAGAGACGATCACGTCCAATGTTAAGAAATATAAAAACCCATAGTTCCTAACAGAGGAGTCAGATCAAAACAAAAAGTACACCATTAGAACCACCTTGTTCGAAACCTCTATAAAGGAAACTTACCGCCCTTTGGCTTGAATAGCAAAGAAAATATATTGGCTTGAAAATCAAGCAAATTGACTTTTACCACGTTATTCTCCACAAACGGGATATTTTTTGTTTTTTTCTCTTTTCTTTGTTTCCAGAGATAGCTTGGCACTGGAACATCGTAGAGGGTTGTTCAATAGCTCATTTTATGTATAATAAAGACCGACCTCTTCCCTATACTACATTTTATAGGCCATTTAACTATAGTATAGGCTAGTAAAGTTTTTTTTATAAAGAAATACCGTATGAAGAAATTCCACTCTTAATGTGATTCAGAATGAAAATTATTATATAATATTATCTTAATAGTGGATTTTGTTGAGAAACTTTTTTTTTAAAAGTTTGAGAAGGAGTTTGAAACTGAAAATAGTAGTGAATCTAACTGAAAAATAAATATGGAATTATGTAATTTCACATGATGTCATAGATAACAAAAAGAATTCTTTACCCACTTTTTGCCAGTCGTCATATTTTTGCTTAGGTTGCGTTGTTCCGTAATTCAGCGACAACAAGGAGTGTTCCATTGCCTATGCCCCCTAAAATACACTTTGGCTTTATCCTCGTTTACTTCTTTAGTTTCAAATCACGGGGTGGCAAGTCAGCAATTTCTGTTGAATTAGGAAAATTTAGTCGTGAATTCGATTTCCCATTCCTGCTTATCCTTTACAGACTTTAAAGTAAGACGTTCCTTATTTAACAAATTTCGAGACTATTTCATTCTCTTGGAAATTGAAAGTTCTAGTGTCCTTGATAAGATTTATCGAAACTTAAAACGGGAAAAAAGCATTGTTATGCAGTAAGTGCACATTTCCCCATGTTTGTAGAATTATCTAAAAATAGGCCTTTACTGAAGACACAAAACCGACACAACCGAACAGTTTCAAGAGCAGAAAACTCTTCAAGGAGTTTGCAGATCTAAAGAACCTAAGCAAGCTCAGTTTCTAATAAAGCGCTAGTTCTACTGCATCCTGCAAACACAGAAAAACGTCACGAGTCAGTTTATATGAAACAATTTTGTAGTTATATTTTGCATGAACTTCCCTCTTTACTTTCCTTTTTAAAAAACATAATGTTTTACGTTTATTTTTACAGTTTTTAGGCTTTAAGATATACACAATAAACCTAACAGAAAAACATTTATCTAATTTAGGCAAAGATATTAAGGAAGCCAAAATGGGTTTTGTTAAAATAGGGCAATAGATAAACATTTAAGTTAGTAACTTTTAAACTTTCAGCGTAAAAAACTAGAAGGTTGTCATATAAAGTTTCAAATGGGTATATGAACCCCTGTACCTTTAAAGAATTGCAGCTGAAGAAAATCTATTGGTTATAAAACTGTGTCCTATATGAAATATCCCATGTTTAAACATTAGTTTCCACCTGCAAATTTATCATAAAACATCAACCCCCCCCTTCCTTCTTAACTCCTATTGCCAGGAATATTCTGAAAAATGTTTTTTGACAATATTTCATGGAGCTTGAAGAGTTTTATTTTGTTTTATAGTGTAATTCCAAAATATCATTCGAATTTTTGGTTACTATGGGCCGTGGTTCGTTCTTTACTTGTTGCAGCTATCGCTGAAACCCTAAACTTGTGTCTGAACAAATTAAAGAATTAAGAGAAAAAGTAAATTTTAGCATAAGGAGTTGGGAAGGGGTTCAGGAGAGGGTAGCTACAAAACTACTAAAAGAAAAGTTTTGTATTGGTTTAAATATATATTTTATTTCATACCAACAAGAGCAGTATCTCTTAAAGACTTGAGACTTTTAGTCAAATTTTACCGTAAAGAGCCTAGGTTCAGATGGGGCAGCCCCCTCTTTTAAGGAATAGTTTATGTTTTTTTGTTTTAAGGTCGCTGCTTATTTATTTGAACAAGTTTTAAATATAATTAATTTGATTTCTGATCTTTCTTCAAATAAGGCCCAGGACAATCCAAAATACATGCTTCCCCCCTTGCTTGCTCTTTAAATCGTATAGCCCAGTACGTTTAAATTGATGGAAGCGTCAAAAGATTGTTAGCATGAAAAACTCATGATGATTAAGACATTTTCACTGCAGCTTAGTTATGCTATTAAATAAAAAAACAAGTTTTTTAAACTGAAAGTAAGGAGCGAAATTAAAACTTAAAACGAACAGAAATTATTCCGTATATGAAAGGGGCTGTCCCCTCCTCAACGCTTCGCTCTTTACGCTAAAGTTTTTTATTGTTTGAAAAAATAAAGTTATGAGACATAGTCAAACTTTAGCGTATAGAGCGAGGCGTTGAGGAGGGGACAGCCCCTTTCATATACGGAATAATTTCTGTTCGTTTTAAGTTTTAATGTTGCTCCTTACTTTCAGTTTAAAAAACTTGTTTTTTTTGTTTAATTTCTGATCGTTTTTTAGTTAATGCAACTTTTATTTTGGCTCACCGTCATTGAATAAGTAAACAAAATTTGCATAAAAATTTAACTTTTCTTTTGCTAAATGAATGTCTCTAAATTTGGTTATAACGTAATTTACAGATTAACTTACGTAACTAACTTCTATATTCGTATATTTTTCTTCTAGCAAAAAATACAAAGTTGCAGATTTTTGCAGATATGAGCTTGAAACCTATGTAATAGGGTTTTCTGATACGCTGAATCTGACGGTGTGATTCTCATTAAAATTCTTTCACTTGTAGGGGATTTTTCCCCCCCTCTTTAAAAAATCGGGTAAATTTTCTCAGGCTCGTAGCCTTTGATGAGTAATACTAAACTTAATAAAATTTATATATTTAGAATCAGCATTATAAACCCATTCTTTTGATACATTTATTGACATCAAAATTCCGTTTTTAAAAATATAGTA